>NC_087225.1:4661427-4920387 GCF_034640455.1 Diachasmimorpha longicaudata | reverse complement strand
CATCTCAAGTAGAACGGGAGAAATGAATTTTTGAATCGTGAGGGTTTATTGGAAATTCTCGTTTGCCGTCGCCGAGAACTGATGCTGTATTCCTAAAAATTAATCCCCCCCACCCCTAATGAGGGAAACGCTTCCCTCAACGCCGTTCGGGTATCCAGAACGCCTGCCGAGCCGTTTAATTTCCCCTATTTCCTTCTATTCCCCCACCCCACGCTATCTCCGTTACCGACTTTTCCCTCTGCTCCGACTTTGCAGCCGTAATGTTCGGTACCTTACCAACAAATCCGGCTGCAAAATTAGTTCCAGCGCTACCGCTAGGACATTTCGTGGTTGATCTCCCAGGACTGGCCCTGCTGATCTCCCCCATGGTCTCTGCTCATAATCTCCCAACGAGAGCGCTGGCTATCTGGGGTATATCTTCAGTACACACTAATACATCAATCAAGCATTAAACAACAGAAATAATACAGCTCATCATTTACTCTATAATTAACTATAAAAAAATTTTCCAACATATGTTTGTCCACACATATTTGCTGAGAAAAAAACTTTTTTGATTGCATTGGAAACTACCTTTTAAAATAATTACAGGAGAATGGGGTAACATAGAACATTTCCAGTAGTCACTAAATGAACTGATTTTTTAATTTCAAAGGTTACAAACAATATCTCCAAATATAAAGAGTTTATTCAAATTTATATCATCATATTTTTTGTAGATCTTCCTCCACTTTACAAACAAGACAAACATCAAAATCTCTACCACCCTTCGATGTACAGATTTGAGTTGCCTAATATCTTTTCATGATTTTACCGTAGAATTGATTTATGTCATTATCTTATTTACCTTTACTGAATTAACATACAAGCGTATCGAACCTGGCAGATCCGCTCTAAAATATTTGGAAAAACTGACATCAGTTTTGCCCTGTGCTATTGCGATACGCCCTGCAGGATAGTTCTGCCATATTCTCACGTAGTATCCGGTCTTGGTACACTGTGTTGAATTCGTCTAGCAGACACTCATCGGTACAGTATGGCAGCCACAGTTGTTCAGGTGGTTCCTTCGGAAATGTGCCATTCTGGTACATGACCTGAATGAAAAAAAAAGCATCTCATTGTCTAGATAATAATGATTCTTAATCATGTTATTTTTCTCCAATGACTACGAACCCTAACAACAAATTCTTCATCAATGTGGTGCAACTCCAACGCAATATAACTACCGTAATAAGGAACATGGGGGTCGGAATGAAGATCTAGAGCTCTGAGAAGTCCAACAATATTGATATCGTTACCTACTAGAATGGATAATCTACTCATTTCCACATCATTCAAGTAATTATCTACATTGCGTAAGAAAAAGGCAAGCTGGGTGCCTCCATTGTATCGAATGAAATCATCCGTTGCAGACTGGATATCATATTCGTATAAAACGTGTAATTTCAATATTCCGTCAGGGTATACATCTTTGATGCAGTCATCTATGGGAATGCCAACCTGTGCCTAAAAGGATTTTAGTATATTTTATTTTAGGGTGTCATTCATGATCAAGCTGTGAGTTTTTGGGTTAAGTCGACTATGCTAGCTATTCTGGGCGAAATTTCCACCCCAGCTAGTGCCACCAAGAGCCTGGTGCCTCTAGCATTTTCATTTGGAATATGGTCTTTTATATCAATATATATATATTTCTGCAGATTCTGAATTATTGACCATTGGAGAGATTTCATTTTGCCCCTTTTGACCCTGATAATTTTGAAAAATTTATCCATTCCGGATAATTCAATGACACAACAGCCATAAAAATCATGATATAATAGCAACATGATAACCATATAGTTGCATGGCTTCCTGATCACCAAGGTAACGCGAATATGAAATGATGAATTACATATGAATTAATTAAATGATGGTAGTTAATGAAAAAGCTTCAAACCATAGCACGAATTTGACGAAACAAAAATCCGCTTCGAAAGTTCCCGACTAAATTACTACCAGTGCATTCTTCAAAGTATAGCTGAAAGCGTTCTGTGAAGTTGTTCCAGTCTGCAACCAATTCGGAATTATGGACGGCAACTTTGGACAAAATAGGTTGACATTTAAGCCAGCCAACGAATAATGGATCCACTTCCAATCGAACTACATTGAACCAAGAATTGCTTTTGAACGTCATGTTGGCGATCTCTTGATCGGTTGGAACGTAATCTGGGACCAGTCCCTGTGCTAATTGCATCGCTGATTGAATTGATACATGTGTTTTCTCCGGACGGAAATAAATTTCCTTAGCATCAATTAAATTTTTATACGCCTCACGCAGGGATGCCCCTAATTCTCGTGCCTTATTTCGCCCAAGCTGTAATAAAAAGTGAAATTAATTTCTTGTGCATTTGATTTCCTCCTTGATAAATGGTGTCATACACGGTGTTTCGTTTAAGCTAATTTTTATAGTGCAATGTTGGGTCTAAAATTTCAATTTCATGGGGACACGATATTTAGGCCCAGAATAAACCTCCCCTCTCTATACATCCAAAAAAAAAATCCCAATTCACAGAACATGTGAAGTTTTGCCTTGGAACTAAGAAATATTTTTTGGATTATTTTTTCTAAATGGGATCATTTGAAGTGGGAGAAACTTGGATCGGATTAATCATTGTTTTCTTATCCTGGGCCTAAATATATGGGAGTCCTGTTCCATTTTGCTCTGCTATGTACCTCTACCAACTTTTTCAAGTTCCACTTCGATCAACTACAGACTTGCTCCACCCAGTGAACTAGGAATTCTTAACACTATGGTAAAAAAAAATTGCTCGGTAGAATAGAGGTTTAGAAAACTTTTGCCCTGGATTAGTTATTTGAATATAAAAGTGTAAACTGCGTCGGTATAGAATAAAACCGATAGTTCAAAGACACAATTACTAATAATTGCTTCATACTTTCGTCAATCTGTTGGATCCTTCTGGTATGTAGGACTTATTGATTTTTGATAGGAAAGGAAACTTAGCTTGTACACTAAGTCGACTTGGAGTAGACTCTGCGTGATGTACAAGAATTTGAGTTAGCAAAAGTTCTGCATGGGAAAACTTTAATTGTAGGATGAAAAAAACTACTGTCCATGCGTAATCGAGCTTCATCGTTACAAACTTGTTGATTTACGGGGAAAGTACAGAAAACTGATGGACTGATGGTAGCGCAACTGGTTTAAATAGTGTAGACAAGAAATTCTGACCGATAAAGCGCCATTGTATTATGAGACTATTAAATTTAGGAATTTCTCATTTTTGTCGCTTCCGTTTTCTAATAAAACGTAGATGATATGGCGAAATGATGAAAAATACATTTACATTTCCAATCGATTGTTGTGCATGAAAACATCAATGACATGTTATCTCGTGAACCAATAATAACTGTTTTGTCGGATTCCAACATAATAACGACAACTTTGCTACATGTTACTCGTAATCTTTAGTTATGCGACAAAAATCATTATTCGAATAGGTATTGGTCTGAATATTCAGAGGCCTTCAATTTAATTCCTTGAGGGTATTGGCAAATCAAAGGGGTTTTTCTCTTAGTTAGGATATCGGCACTCTGAGGTGAGAGGGAGACGTGACATCAGGGTGTTAATAGAAATACGTGGATAATTGCAGAAAGGCTCGGAGGTGTATTAGGGCAAACTCCAGGGAACGAGTATTATTTTGTGCGAGGTCCGGAATTAACAACTTTCGTTAAGACAAATGTAGAGGCACATAGAAGGGGAGGCTCTTAATTATTAGTATTGATAAATAATATTATTATTTTGTAAAGAGGTGACTCATAATGATTACATAATCAAAAAGCGCCAAATCATACAGCCGTAAAGACAAAATCAAATTCCAATCTATATGTCGTGAGTCATCATTTCCCTCATCTATTTTTTAAAGTATTCCAGAAAGTAATAATTCTATGCATCGGGGAAGTTTACAACTTTAAATAATCTTATCGTATTGTATTCCACGTGTAACTGCAAATTCCATAAAATCTCTTGACGTAAAGAAGATGAATAAAATTGATTCTTGAAAAGAATTTCCGATTTCTCATGGACAGATCTCGTATATTCTTTGTGTGTCCTTCTTATGTAATTTATTATGATTTTTCAAGTATATCTTCAAAACCACTTATAAATAATATATGAGAAAACAAGAGAATAAGATTTTTTTTTTAGGTATTTTTTCGATTCAATTTTTTTTCCTTCCAAAATACACATTGGTTCACTGATTCATAAATTGACAAAGAATCTATGGACTATCGGCGGCAATCAAGTCGACTAAAGCTCTCTAGCTGCATGCGATCATTAAAAATGTTCTCAAATGTAAATAATGGACAGTCCGGGGTGGCCGAACATTCAGGAATTACCCGAGGTACAGGTGGTTCTCTGGAAGACGTGCCTTTGTGATACACAACCTAAATGTAAAAATAAAATCGTCATATCATCGAAAAAAAATGGTATCCGCCTCGTCTCATTGTCATAAAATATCTACCAACCCTGACAATCAATTTTCTATTGATTCCGCGCAGTTCTAATGCAATGTATCTACCGTAATCGGGAATATGGTGTTGGTCATAAACATCTAGAGCTTTGAGAAGTCCGACCATGTGGATATCGTCACCAACAAAAATGAATAGTTTCCTATTGTCCAAATAATCTAAGTAATTGTTGACTAAACGCAGGAAAAGTCCGCTGTGGGCACCTCCATTCGGATGGATGTCATAGGTCGACTGAGCCTCATACTCCTCCATCATGAGTTTCTGTAACAGCCCATCGTGATACGCGTACTTCATTCAGGGCTCTAGGGGAATGCCAGCGCTCTCCTAAAAGAATCCAATGGTATTTTATGTCAATTATGAATGTAGACGATGATGCGGTATTTTGAAAATAATCAAAATCCGAAATATCGATTATTTTTTGGGCGAAGTGTTGGGCTATTATCCAAATATCGGTCTATGGAACTTGTAAAAATTTAACCAAATTTTTACTGAAGCCTTTTCCTCAATCAAACATGAATTCAGAAGCGAAGTAGTAAAACGAATGATCTCCCGACTGCGAGACAAGTCAATTATCTCCTTTTGGTATTTCGCTACTCAATTTTACGGAAATTGTATTCATTATTATTATTACTATTCGCCGGAAACATTTGTGTAGTGTTTGAATCGTGTCGGAAACAGGAAAAATTTAGAATTCCTTTTAGTTGAATAAAAAGGGATGAAAATTAAGAAAAAAGTCGAACCCTCCCGTGCAGATGACGGTACAGAATTCCACTTTGAAGGGTCCCGAACACATTGCTTCCTGTATGATTTAACAGATATCTGTACGGGGAATCTAAGGGTTCAGTAATCATATCGCCATATCGCTCGAATGTATCGTGAGCGAAAAATTGAGAAAAGTTTTGACAGTGGAACCAGCCCATGTATATCGGATCCATTCGGAGGATAGCTATATCGAACCATTGGTTGCTTTTGAATTTCCCATGGGCGACATCTTCGTTGGGAACGTATTCAGGTACAAGCCCATGTGCAATTAGAGAGGCTGTTTCAATTGCCTCCTCGGTGCGCTCTGGGCACATATAAATTTTCGTATTGCCATACAAATTCCCATAGGCCTCACGTAAGGAGACTCCTAATTTCTCGGCATTCACTCTTCCTTTCTGCAAAAAAAAACCCTTCACTTTCTGTTTTGATGATGGTGATGATCAAAATAGGAATTCAGAAAAGACTGCACTGAAGATTTTGGAATGTTTATCTGGATGCGTAAATATCGACTGTCGAAGTCTGCAACATTTAACGGCTCTAGGGTTGAAAACTAGGGGCATAACCTTTTCCACATTCCACATTTATAAATTAGGTTACACGGAGACATATTGTTCAATAAAAGTAACGCAAAAGTTGTATAGTTATCGTGTGAAATGGTCTGATGCGAATTAGGAAGGCTCCATAAAAAAGACCCTCTGAACTTCTACGTAATCTTTACTGAATATTTTTTTTTCCATGAATACGACCTTATTCCACTCTATGCAACTAAAAATCTGGCAATGGCAATGGCAATAGGAGCATTCTTCACATGGAGGGCATTATATTCAATAATTTGTTCATACCTGCGTCAACATGATGGATCCCTGCAGTATGGTAGAACTGTTGATGGTAGGCATCAAAGGAAACAAATTTGTCATGTTCTTGTCTGGTTTATACTCTGTGTGATACGCCAGGACTTGAACAAGTAGAAGTTTTGCATTAGAGAACTCTGAATGCAAGAGGAAACAAAGTATTGTCCATCCGTAATGGATCTTCATTGTCGAAGCTTTCTGGCTTTCGGTGATGATAAAGAAGACTAACTATGATTAAGGCTAGGTGAGTTCGCTTAAATAGTTTGACCAGGTCTCACAGAGTGATTCAAGGGATACGTTAGCCTTGGGGTATGGCATAACCAACTTTATCGATAAATTCACAAATTAATGGTAACGATAGTCCATTAATAGCTATTAGAGATCCCACCATCTTTGTTCCACCTGCTTATTCCAATAGACGTAACGTGTGATAGATACTCAAAAATCTATTTAGCTCCTAAGCGATTATTCAATAAAATATACTTAGCATGTCAATTCTTCAAGCAAAAATAATGAAATTTTGATAGTTGTTTATCGAGATTTCTTTTTTTATTTACTTTAAACTGGATATTTATATAGTTTTTATCATAATGTATGTTTGAGAATTTGTCTTTACTTTCTTCCATTTGATTACGAAATTGATGATGAAAAGCCTCGCACTCGAAAAATTCCTGAAATTTATGCCATTTTCGAATCAACCATTGACAATGTTCCATATTGTCCCGATCGTCCCAATGGAGAAAATCTCTCTCGAAAAAAAATTCTTATGCTGTAATTTCTGCGTGTTATCAGAGGTCGCAAGTGTTAACGATAAATGTAATACGTTTCAGAGCCAAATGAGACTTTTATCCCTCGGAAAACATGAGATAGTACGTGCACCAGCTTGTATTGAACTTGAGATTGATAGTTGGACGCTGGAAGACAGTGGGAAGGCATCATGAATTACTTTGTCGGGGTTGATGTAGGGACTGGTAGCATCCGGGCTGCACTTTTTGACGGCGATGGAAAATTAATTAAGATCTCCAACAGTCCCATTGAGATATTTAACTCTGTTCTGGATTTTTATGAACAGTCCTCGGAGGACATCTGGGATTCTGTCAAGAAAGTTATCAAGGTCTGGATTTTTAGAGAAATAACAGATTTATTTCCATGGTTTTTTGATGAATGGATGTTTGGAAAATATTTATAGGGGCATTCATCGAAAAGTTGATGAATATTTTTTTACGAACCCTATAAAAAGTAATTGTTTACTGTTTGAGCTTTTCAACGTGATTTTATTTTATTTGCGTATAATATTGTTAATTGAACGCCCAAGGAATTTATCAAGGGTATTAGGTTCGATGCGACTTGCTCTCTGGTGCTTCTGGATGGAGCTGAAAGGCCTGTGACAGCGAGTTTAAATGGTAAATGATTAATTTGTTGGGGAATCAGATGGACAGAGGAGGGGAAGGAGAGGAAGGACAAAGAGGGGCGGAATGAGAAAGACCCTTGTGAGCCACGTGAAGGAAGGGGGAAGAGAGCGCAGAAAAGGAGAAGGGAGAAACCACACCAAGAAAGGACGGAAGAAGAGAGGAAAGAGGGGAAGAAATGACTGAGAAAGCAAGGAGAGGGCGGGAGGGGGAGGAGAACGAGGACAGACAAATGTGGCTGTACATGTGGACCCAGCGGGGGGGCTCCGTTCGTACTTATTCAAGTGTACAAATGATGAACTGTAGAGAGAATTTTCAAACGTTGAGAGCACCGGTGTGCAGGGATCCAACTGTCGAGACAAAAAGGTAAGCTGTACATGTGGCGCTGGGTCCACATGTACAGCCACATTAACACTCGACAGTTGGATCCCAGCACACTGGTGCTATCAACGTTTGAAAATTCTCTCTACTGTTCATCATTTGTACATTTGTAAAAGTACAAACGGAGCCCCCCCGAAAGATGATTATTGGATTACTATCGCCATCTATAAAACATAAAAATTTTATGTTACAACAAAATTATGATAGAGGACGTCGCATTCCTTTCTCCGATCGGCTATTTTCACAACAGGTAAAGAAATTCTCTTTTTCAGTTCCCTACAGTGATTCTAGATGGCCCTACCCCCGAAATTTCTGGGGAAAATGGCCGCCACTTCCTGTACCATTCTTTGCGGATGTACCTATTTTAGACCCATCCGAAAATTCTCTCTACTGTTCATCATTTGTACATTTGGAAAAGTACAAACGGAGCCCCCCCGACAGAACGTTGAAAGATGATTTGTGGATTACTATCGCCATCTATAAAACATAAAAATTTTATGTTACAACAAAATTATGATAGAGGACGTTCGCATTCCTGTCTCCGATCGGTAATTTTCACAACAGGTAAAGAAATTCTCTTTTTCAGTTCCCTACAGTGATTCTAGATGGCCCTACCCCCGAAACTGCTGGAGAAAATGGGGGGGCTCCGTTAGTACTTTCTCAACTGTACAAATGATCAACTGTACAGAAAATTTTCAAACGGTGAAAGCATCACTGTGCAGGGATTCAACTGTCGAGACAAAAATGTGGCTGTACATGTGGACCCAGCGCCACATCTACAGCTTACCTTTTTGTCTCGACAGTTGAATCCCTGCACACCGGTGCTCTCAACGTTTGAAAATTCTCTGTACAGTTGAGCATTTGTACAGTTGAACGAGTACAAACGGTGCCCCCCGGAGGAGCAGATTGGAAAGTAACGGTAACAATGCTGGTGATAGGGACTATCGGTCGGTATTTAAGTTCTGTGTCATATTTACGAAAGGATTCGGCAACACTGTATACGCTCCAGGCATAGTATGCGTTCAGTTGTGGTAGTGAATTTTACGCGTCTGTCATCAATAGTACGGTAATTGAATATTACATACCTTGGAGAACCGCAAAAAACTACATCGGCCCAACTATCTAATAACTATGACCCCCTACTGCGTGTTAGTGGAAAGCTTCTGCTTCAATAGTTTGAAAAATATTAAAAATAACCGAGGCTTGTGATACAAAATCTCCAAAATCCTCGAAGCTGCAGGATGACAGTAGTCGTTCCTTATAATTGATGACAATGACAAAACAAAGGAAAAATCAATAACTTAATGAACCGAATGAAGACCGTACGATATAGTAAATAGCTATGTTAAGAACCATCAAAGAAAATAACAGAAGTGAATAAGTACGTCATGAAATCTAATTCGTGATGAGACTACCTGCCCGAGGAGTATTAGCCGGATTCGTGGCGATAGCCGCCTTCGCCGTTTACATGAATAGCCTAAGTTGTGATTTCGTGTTCGATGATATATCAGCGATTAAGGATAATCGTGACTTGAGACCACATACACCCTTACGAAATATATTCTACAATGATTTTTGGGGTACACCGATGTACAAGGTACGTCAATTGCCAGTCGCACAAATTATTGACTATAATTTAGAGTCCAGCGATGGGGGTTAGCTCCAATGCGACATTGTTCCATTCGAGGCGTTTTTTCATTGGCTCATTTATTTATTTATGTACGATTAGCACATGGTAGAATTTTGCAGGAGATTTGCAACAATATTTCATAGTTACATAGTGGTCAGATAATAACATCACAACAAATGGTAATAAAATGAAATCAAATACAGCCAAAGAGTTCAGTAAAATTAATCATAAACCGAGATATATAATTTCGAAAATTCTAAATTTTGACATTCAGGTATGAAGGAGCATATACAGGTACAGATAAAAATCCATTTAAGGTATTCCTGGAGAGAATCACGTGTTGTATTCCACGATTGAAATCATTCACTTTTTAAAAGTTCTTTTATTTTAATGAAAGTATTACAATTTTTCAAAAGCGATCTGCGTTACAACTGAGTACTATATTCTGGAGAAGTATCTTCTAGAGTGGTCAGGATCGAAGTGATGATGCTCTGGATATCACAGGGTATATATTATTGGTCGACAATGCTTATCTTCTAAGGGATGTTCTGTCCTGCATTACGTTTAGGCAGGTGCATGCAATTAGTGGGGAAAAATGTAGTTATAAAGTTTATGTAGGGAATTGTAGATAGGAGAATTCTGATCAGGATATTTATTCGGGAAATCGTGGGGAGAAGCTGAGAGCACGTAAGTGTTGCCTTTTTGAAAATATGTACGAACTAAGGTACTTAGGATGTTGGATAATAAAGGTTATTTGTCAAGAATTGGTACGTCTTTATACTTCGTTGCAATACCATTGATTACTTGCATAGAATAGTTGAGGCGGTATCCCATACACGTATTCACAAATCGCGTACATGAATAAATTGTTGAAATAATGATTTTCTTAGAGTCAAACATAATTACCAACCTACAAAAACAATAAATGAAGGTTGATAATTGGAGTTGGTAACTGTCAAATAAGTATGCTGGTTATAATCTGTAACCACAGTTTGAGTTTATGTATTGATTTTCACATAATTCCAACCAGCGTTGAAGATTCCATGGCGAGAACTTCGGTGTAGATTCGGTGAACATTCAGATCAGTGTTATGCATGCTGAATTTACAAGAAAAATATGATAACTGAGTTTTTTTATTTATTAACTAACTCAATGATCGATTCTTCACCTAATTGTTACAACAACCCTATTAATGCCGTTCTGAACGTACTTGTTTCTAATTTATGTTACCTTCTCGTGCAGAAGGCCGATTCTCGAATATTGTGAACATGGTTTCGCACGTGAAAGTCACTTGTTTCGCACTTAGGTATATATGTAAGTTCAACTAGGACGATAACGCACGCCTCGTGCGCATTTATCAACAGTGAACGTGGTACCGCTGAATGTGCCTCTTGTTATTGGATCATAAACCTACATAAAAATTTGTTTCATTATACTTCAAAAATGAAGTGATGGAATTATACAAATTTGAAAAAGAAAAATTTCACTGGATTAAAAAGTCTGCATGATTCAAATTAAAAACATGATTCGCATATGAAGAGCCATGTACTGTTCTTGGTAAAATCAGAACTCATATTTTCCTTGTTTGAAACGGCTTCACTTCTTCGAATATCTCAAGTACAACGCTCAATTGCTAAGTTGTTTGGAAATATTCGTTTTTTACCTCAATTAAAAGGATTCTTTCTAAAATCATTTTCTTCATCTTTTTGGCAAGTCTCTTTTAGCAGGCTTCTTTTAGAGCATCATTAATGATAAACGAATGGAAAAACAGAAATACCCAAGGTTATCAAAAAATAATGTAGAGATTGCAATAAAATATTAAATAGTAAGTGCAGTTGAGATGTCATGACTATTGATGAGCAATAATAATACTCTTTCTTACATTCTCATACCATCTAAATAATAAAATACGGTTCCGGTTCGTGGCAACATAGTGATATTTACTTCACATCTCATTTTGCGCCAACATCTGCGCGGGAGATTGTGTTCTAACCATGAGAAGTAGAATATAGACCCCTGCGATCTAAAAGAAAATAATTGCCGCTGGCGTTGAGGACTCCTTCTTTTGCATCTCTAGGTTAGAAATATACTATTCTATCATTTCTATTCTAGTATTTGTTTTAACAGTGGCCTTCAATTTCTATTTCACTCAAATGATTCCAAAATTGGCATAACAAAAATGATAAATGGATTCATGATTAAATAACTCGGTGAAAATTGAACGGATTCCATTAAAATTGGGTTTCAAATTGTTGTCTTAGTGTTTTCAGCAATTCCTGCCAATCTGTACCATTTAAGTTCAAATGTACCATCTGTTAGAGGTAAAAACACTGTTTCAAAATATGAATGAGTACCAACAATACTATGAAAATAAGAAAAAATCCTGTGTCCTGTGTTCATATATGAGCCAATTTGTAAGCACCCTATAGAAGAGATAAACGATTCACAAGAACAAACAACAAAAAAACAAGCTATTCAAATGGTCAAATGGATTTGATTGATTAGCCAACTTTGAAGCCTTAATGAATCCAGCCGGTCAGATCGGTTGTATTGGTAGAATGAGCTCTAAATGTAAGCTAGCTTTGAGCTGTAAAATGAGTTTCATTGAATGAATGGTTCCGAAGCAGTAAATTCAAAATTCTAGTTTGAATGTTGGAATAGGTTTTACCACATTATATAAGTCCAATGATGCAAATGGGTCTGATCGATTCGACGGAACCAAAGAATCAGATGACTCGGAATGGGTTTCACTGCCTCGTGTACTACTTATAATACCACAAAATCCAATCAAACTCGTTCGATCTTCTAAGCTCATCTGATCTTTTTCATGAATCAGATTAATGATACTCATCTGATCCTTCTATCCGATCTGGATAATCAAAACCATTCAATTTCTCGAACCCACATGACCATGGAGGTCTGTTTGTCCCTTGAACGCAGCTCATCATTTATATTAATCTCCCGCTAAACTCATAAGGCCCATCAAACCTATTGGACCTTTCAAACGTATCTGGGCAATCACATTTTAAGCTTCAAAAATCATCGGCCAAGGAACTTAAAAATTCAAATAAACGATACTAGGATGGATTGCTAAAAAAATTGGAATCAAATTCGAGGAAAAAAAAATTATGCATCCTGTTGTACCGCCATGATGAACTACTAGAAAAAAGAATCATCATTAATTGGGATAATGGCCGGCCGGGGGAGAAAAACTTACATGAGAAGAACTTCGAGCGCATGCGAGAAAATGCGATATTTTCAGTTTTGTCGATTTTGTCAATTGTTATCGACTTTTTCTACGTTATCCTTCAAAACCTACCTGGAAATACAACTACAAACCGAATTATGCTCACATATAATACCACAAGTGCTTAAAAATTATCGAATATTTCCCGATAGATTCGTTGCAAACAAATGAAGGAGTCAAGTTTTTCACATATAATACCACAAGTGGTTCAAAATTATCGAATATTTCCCGATAGATTCGTTGCAAACAAATGAAGGAGTCAAGTTTTTCAGGCTAAAAAATCACTCGTGCTTCGCACTCGTGATTTTTTAGCCTGAAAAACTTGACGACTTCATTTGTATGCAGGGAACCTAGAGGGAAATATTCTATAATTTTGAAGTTCGAGTCGTATTCAGGGGATTATTTTTCCTATCCAAATTTCGGCCAAGACAATTGTGCCATAACATGAAAAGAGGTTTATTTGGTTAAGTGTCGTTTGTTTACCAAAATATTCAAAAAATTATCGCATATAATACCACAAGAGCTCCGAAATTATCGGATATTTCCCGATAGGTTCGTTGCAAACAAATGAACGTGTCAAGTTTTCCAGTCTAAAAATCACGAGCGCGAAGCGCGAGTGATTTTTCTGGAAAACTTGACAAGCTTATTTGTTTGTAGGGAACCTTGAGGGAAATATCAGATAATTTCGAAGTTCGAGTGGTATTCGGGGGATTATTTTTTGCATCCAAATCTTGGCCGATAGAATTGCACCATGAGACATAATTTTCAACGAATTGCCATTTAATCTGTCAGATACAATTGAGGGTTACTTCAACATTTGTTTTTTTTTATATATATCAACATGCAAAATTTCAGTAGTAATACCCCAAGACCTTCAAAATTATCGGATATTTCCCGAGAGTTTCGTTGCGTAGCAACGAGAGGGATAAGGTTCGCAGGTTAAAAAACCCAAGCGCGAAGCGCGAGGGTTTTTCTGCGAATCTTATCCCGATCGGTGCTACGCAGGGAAACTGGAGGGAAATATCCGATTAATTTTGAAGGTCGAGGGGTATTTGGCTGGATTATTTTTTTCATTCCAATTTCAAACAATTAAATGTGTGGCATTTCACGTCATATAGTATGGTTGTTCACTCGTAGTCGTGGCTTCTCCAGCGTATATTTTTTGTCTGCACAAAATGCAGAGAATTATTTCCAAATTGTGGCTTTTGTCTTCACTGTATTATTAGGAACATTTTTAAAAATTTTTTGATCAATAATCTCCAAGGATTCCCGTCCAAATCTGCTCATGTCGAGGTAAAGTCTTTGAACTTGATTTTTTGTAATGACAGTTTTGGGGTTTGAAACGCGTACAAATTGTTTATCGGATATTTTCATTGCTTAGCAACAAACAGGGAAATATCCGAAAAATATCCGAAGTAAAACTCTCTTACTTGTACCACGTGACGGTAAATGCCACCATTTGATTGGTTGAAATTGGGATGAAAAAAATAATCCAGTGAAATTTCCAAGAATTTCCGCTGAAATACCGTGTTGACTATATAAAATAACGTCGAATGGTGCAATCCTATTGGCCAAGATTTGGATGGGAAAAATAATCGCTGAAATTCGGGGTAGGCTATACAAAATATCAACAAATGGTGCAATTCTATTGGTTGAAATTTGGATAGGAAAAGTAATCACAAAAAATTCAGACAAAATTTTTTAACAATCTATGGCTAAGAAGTTTCACTTCTGTCGTGCATAAATTTCATACACATATTTTTTCTTCTAAGTACCTGGCAGCGCTCGGTTACTCCGCTCCACCCCAGTCTTTTTAAAGTAATTTTACGGGTAAAACAATAAGTAGTAAGTGGAGACGATCGGCGAATTTATTTGGAGAATTCTCGCCTTCCGCCCGTTTTTCCAGGCGTGTTTGAGCAGGTTTTTTCCCTTTATCGGCATGTCCTTTGAAGAGGGCGTTGATGCGCTGGAGGGCCCTGTTGGTTAAGGGTTCTCAAAAAAATGGTTTTTGTTCGACAGGAAATGGCTGGTGGAAGGTGATAAGGGTCATGGTACTTGCCGTCAATCGATATTCACACATAAAAAGTTCATCCCAAACTTTTGAAAGTTGAGGGGATTCTTCTTTCTCAATTCGTTGAAACTGGCATTTTCAACAAATCGGAGTATGATTCTTTTAGGCTGCTGGCTCACAATCGCATTGTCTGGTGTCTCTCCCATAATCCAATTATGGAGAACAAAAGATTTAACCTTAATCCGTGTCAAATGATATTTCACAGTTGTCGTTGCAAGCGTTTTAGCGTGAGCTATCAAAATTCCAGGGTTGAGTTTCACTCAGCGAACAATCAACGAGGCTGCTACTATATTTACCTTATAATTCTGCGTACTATTGTCCATAAGGTAATAGTCATCCGTTTAGTGGATAAGACGAACACGTAGCTGTACATCGGCCATCAAAAACTTATCTTGATTAAAAATGTCACAATGTGAATGTCCCAGCAGATCAAATATTTGTGCACCTTTAGTAAATCCTTAACGTCAGGCTAGCCAGTAGTCCAAAGAGCCATCCCAAGATGTGAGGACTTTGCATCTGCTCCTATAGGCGTCCAGATTCTTTGGGGGAGTTACAACGTTATGGTTGAAATATACATCCACTTGATTAA
Source organism: Diachasmimorpha longicaudata (assembly GCF_034640455.1). Classification (NCBI taxonomy): domain Eukaryota; kingdom Metazoa; phylum Arthropoda; class Insecta; order Hymenoptera; family Braconidae; genus Diachasmimorpha; species Diachasmimorpha longicaudata. Next base: position 4,904,923 of record NC_087225.1, on the reverse strand, counting down.
ACATTGCATGTCAAAAATTATTCACAGGGCCACCAGAGTCCTCCAGAGCAGCAGTGCCATCGGGTCCCAGGATTCTGGCTCGAACTTTGTTCAAGGCATGTGCCAAATCAATGTATTCTTCTCCATGAGCTGATACGATGAATTTACTTGAGGCATCGTCCAAAAGCGTCGATACAGGATTGTAATAAACAAATTAAGAATTTTCAAGACTTGTTTGGGTAGGTAGGTGGTATAGTAAATAGATCAAGTTCCGATGTCACACACTCAGAAGAGTCCGAATGTAGAAACGACATGATGATTAGTTGAAAATATCGTATAAATCACGAGTCTTCTGCTTTGATTTATGGTTCCTCACTTTTTTCACTTTCGTAGTTTTTTGTCTGCAATGGCTCCTTTCTTTTTATCCTTCCGAGTGTTGGATGTCCTGGCAGATCCACCGCCGGTGAGCTTATGAGAGGCGAGGCGTCTACGCTGTCTTTTATATCCGAATCCACGCATCATGGACCCAATTTTGTCCTGAGCCTTCCTTCTCGATTTCAATCCAGACTCGGCTAATCGGTCTTCCAGCGCCACCTTTAAAGCTTTGCTATTAGTCACTACATCCCTAATCACGTTAATACCCGCATTGAGGGCTTCTTTGCCGACAGCTTGGGTTGTGCTGCCCAGGAAGGGCAGAATGCGTCGAAAAAGGCCCCCAAGCAAAGCTCCAATTCCATGACCTCTGTTGTAAGGGCTTCCAATGTATACCTTTCCAAAATTATTTTATTTATCCACTAACCCCCCATCAGCTTTGCTTGCGTAATATGCAATCTAGGGACTCATTTTTTTTAGTCACTCAATCATCTTGAAATGAAGTGTTACGTTCAGAGAACCATACTCGCATGGAATCATGTCGCCGTGATTGCATCTGATATTTATTCCTATGGGGCAAAATGAATCAGCGGAATTTGTTTCTACGTCTACACGTTTATTACTTTTCTGGGCTCACCGTCCTCAAACACCCTTTTTTGGTTTTGAGTTTTCCCCGCTACGCCACCCCCCCCCCCCCACACACACACGCGCACACACACACACAGTTTTGTACACGATCCTACACTTATATGTTCGACTGTGTGCTTAAACTTGCTTAAAACATCAACAACTACAAGTAAATATGGAATTCCACCATTATATGCTTTTAATGATCTCTATTCAACTACATCGGCCTCTCGTACATCATCAATGTTCGTTACTGTATAATGAAGACGCGGAAATTTACTCTGAAAATTCCGATGCCCAATGTCTGGCAATGCTGACGGGGGCTGATGAAACTTGGGATTGCGCCGAAACTCCCGAGGGGTGATCAGACTTTAGACACAAACCACGGAAAGTTCCCATCCCTCAGCTGAATATGTTTTCTGTGCTCTGACAACATCTTATAGGAGATCCACAATATTCACACTACCTAATGATTGTTGTTCCAACGTCACCTGTCCTTTTGAATTCTATTCGAGTCTGTTACCAGTGTCAATGGCGTTAATATTTTACTTTGCTCAGTGTAAAATAAATATCGTCTCAGAACGTCATTATGCAATTTCCATTTTTCATGCTCATCTCTAGGATTTTTCGAATTTAAAATGTCCAATAGTTATGTATTTAAACTACTTCACTTAGGTATTTGAACCAATTCAGTTAAAGGATGGCGAGCATGCACATTTGAAGAATTTTCCTTTAGGCGTTCCACACTGTCCTCTGGTACAAGAACCAATTTACGTGGAGGCTCCATTCTTATTTAACAGCTGAGATAAGTGTGGTTATCAGAGGACCCAATAGCATTGGTAAGAGTGACCCACTTTTCTGATTCATGATGGTTTTCTTGTCACTTAAACTTCGTTTTTCATCTGCAAGCTTTCTCAAAAGTTTTTCATGTTTTCAAAGGAATATTCCCGTGTAGCAAATTTAAAGCACACTCGCGAATGCAACGAATTAAATCTTCATTTGAGTGTTGTATTATTACTCTTCGTAGCCTGGGTAGTGCGTGAATGAGAGCATGTAATAAGGCGCTAGTCTTTTCTTCAAGCGACTTGCGAATAGTGCCATATTTAGAACGACTTCTCGTTGACATCACAGATGAATGACTGGCACACTGCGTGATGCTTCTGCTTCTTTAACATCGTAATCCTTTCGCGGAATATAAACATACCGACAGGAATCACTCCGAAATACATTGGTGAAAAACCAACAGTTTTCGGGAGTCGATTGTTGCGAATCTAGCAACAAATAGCCATGAACCACTAACGTTGCATCAAAATAGGCTTCTTGCAGAAATTTTGGATCCTTTGGATATATTTGGCAAGCCAAATGAACAATCTTCGCACAATTCCAGGGATTTTTAAATAGGACGATGTAATTTGTATTCAGTGAATTGTCTCTCCGATATTTTCCTTGGTGGAAGCAATTTTGAGACATAGACATGACATTTGTTTAATTTCTTTTAAAAACCTTTTAACAAAAAATGTTTTTCCACAACCCGTGAGACCGCAAATCATTGCAATAAATTGTGTCCATATTGCCTTCTCATTAATTATTTTCAAAACCTCATCATTTTGTACAATTTTATGATATCAACCAAATATGATGGATTTGGAATTGGTAGAGGGGCAGTGGCTAATGCACTTGCGTTGTGGGTGCTGAGTGGGTCTACTGGTTGTTGTTGGGACAGGTAAAAAGATGATCTGCAGTAGTTCTCCTGTGGTGATAATAGAAAACCCCCTGACGCTCCCAATATAGCCCAAATTTTCTCATCTAGCTGCAGAGGCCTAATAACCGTTCGGAGTGTCGGGCCCAGTGGTCCCTCTGAAAGAAATACCGCACCTCCAGAGGACCATTTCGATTCGATACATAATTTCGATCTTGAGTTCTTCGGTAATTTTTCCATTAAAAATAATTCTGATAGAGATTTATTCGAAAATTTCTATTCTGAGTTCTTTGATATTCAATATGGTGGTGACAAAAATGTGATGAGTGACCCTAAGGCCTTGGAAGTTGTTGAAGAGTTTAATCTAGTGTTACTAGATCAACCGAATGGTTAGTCTCTAATTCTATGAGATAGAAAATTTTACAGACATATTTTTTTCATTGAAAAAACAATTGACACAATTTCAGATGAACAAAATGACCGCGATGAAGAGATTGAAGCTCTACCGTCAGCCTTAATGGCCATACGCCGATCGCGCGAGAGATTTCCACGTTTCAAACTCGACACACATGTGATAGAGTTTGCAATCAACCCTTTACCTAAAGGACGTAACCCTGCTGACTGGGTTGAATAAGCTTTTCGCGATGGGTATAATAAAATTATTGAGGCTGGAGGCCGCGGTATGAATCGTATGTGTCTTACGTTCAATTTTGCAAATATGCAAAGGGACAGTGCCTGGATAAGTCCACGTGCGATCAACGGCCATGAGTTTCAAGATTTATGGGATCTTGTGAGCTCTATAGCGCAGAGTGCCAACGATTTCGGCTGTGCCAACACATTTGGATCATACTTCATGTGGCCGAAGCCCCGGTAGGTCAAGGTTATCTTGAAAACGACATGAAAAGAGGGTTGAGTGGGAAATGCATTCTTCATATTTCGAATAAGGATGGTTTGTGTCTAGTCCTATCACTTGTTGTGGCCAAAGCACATACCAAAAAATTGAAAACTAGAGCGAATAACGATAACACATACAGTATATGGCAAGCCATATGGCAATGCAAGGGTAGAATGGAGCGTGAGGAGGTCAAAAGGCTAACGCGAATGACAAGAGTCATTGCTCCTGATGAGAGTTGTGGTCTACAGGAAGTCGCTCGATATCAACTATACTTGGGTGAAGGAGGATGGATTATCAAGGTTTATTCCCTCAAGAGAAATGGAAAACATCACCCTGCACTTTACGATGATACACCTGAACTGCTTAACAGAACGATATCCGTCCGATATGCCGTACCGATTGTCTATTATCTAGAATATCAACACTATGAGCCACTCCAAAATTTACCTTCTTTCTTTGGCGTGAAATATTATTGCGAACATTGCAACAAACCTTACACTACGTAAAGACATGTTTGTGATAAAACTTGCAGCAGGTGCTTGAATAATCCTGCGTGTGACTCTACCATTGTTGATAAAATAGTGTGTGACGGTTGTAATCGAGAGTTTCACGGTCAATGATGATTCAAACAACATAAGAGCAGGGTCTTTCTGTGGAAATAGTCCAACCGTATGTGGGCCCATAAAATTGTGTAAACAATGTAATAGGAAAATCGATCATGGTAAAACTCAGAATCATGTGTGTCATAAATATTATTGCAATGTATGCCAGAAAGATGAAGATATTTCTCATCTGTGCTATATACCTACCTTGAAGAGGACGAAAAAGTTGACTTTGAAACGTGCGGCGTTTGTTTTCTATTATTTTAAGGGGTTATTCTCATGTGAGCATTTCAAAAAATCGATTTTTTTTTAATATTTTGACAGTAAAACCTATTGAAAACATGCTGTGAAAAATTCAGACCGAAATTCATAGTATTTGATAAGTTACAGCTCATAGTCGCCGACGTGTCGTAAGCGATTGTCTACCAGGCTTTCAACTTTAAACGCGTTTTTCTCGAATCATCATTTTCTGAAACGGTCAAGGTCCTACAAGAAAAAGTATTCAACCGATTGCTTTAAAATTTACATATGTTCTTCTACTCATTTATAGTTATCGTCCCTACCACAATTGTTTATTTTCGACAATATCTTCATATTTTTTTTAAACGATTTGTAACGAAAAAGAAGGAGATTTTCGTGATTTTTTTTTTGAAGTTCGATATTTTTTTTTGTTTTTAATGAAATTGATTTTATTTGGTAGGGACGATAGCCACAGATCTACTGAATAATAATCCATTCGATTTTTTTATGTCAGACAACATGAACAGCCGCTATCACCTTGACCAGTGAACTACCTTTTTTTGTTGGGGACTACTTTGACTTACAAAAAATATATGTTAAAAATGTAAAAAACGAAAAAAAAAAATTTTTTCGTATATTTCAAAATACAATAAAAAATATATTGAAAAATCAACATGATTGAAGTTTGTTGTCACATAAAAAAAAATTCCGAAAAAGTGGTAAAATATAGGCGTTCACATGAGAATAACCCCTTAAGACCAGACAGGATGAGCTGTTGCAAGGAACTACTGACGTCAACATATATTTTCCAAACCTTTGCGTTGCCCATACTGTATGTAACCGCTGTACAGACATGAACGACGATGATATTGTGACGTGAACGATAATCACAAAAATCCATGTCGAGTTTGTAAACATCGAGAAAATGATTTGTCGATTACATCACGTCGATGGGTAAGATGTATGAAAAAGTAGTTTGTATTGCTCATCACGCGAAAGATTATGATTCTTAATTAAATTTGCGACATGTTCTGCGGTGAATTAAGAGCGAAATTGGGGCAATAATTACCGGAACAAACATTATCTCGATGGATTTTGGGGATAATAAATTCATCGATAGTTTAAATTATTTTCACATGGCTCTTGCAAATTGACCACAAGCATTCGGATTGGGGAATATTGCGAAAGGCTATTTTCCACATCAGCGATTTAGCCGGTGCTACATGGCTAAGACCGCATATTTAAAAATTAACTAGTTGCTCCACTTAGCTCGGCAGGAGGTCCTTTGAATATTATTGTAATACAATTAAAAATGTTTGAAGTTCCTGCGTTACTTTTTAGTTAAGTGAACAAGTGGATGAGCGCAAGATAGCCCCTCACTCCACTAATTCTCTGTAGTAAATTGGAATCGTTTTTACCAGTGAACAGGAAATCGTTTGTAGAGCATAAATAACTAAATTTCACCCGTCTACATCCAATTATTTATTTGATATAAATTGTTTTTAAAAGTATTCTGCAGTGTGGACTGATTCATCGTTAACGCAAAGAAGGAGACTTGGAAAATGAATTTTAATTTTTTGGGATATTCATAATCATTAGAGCAACAGAAAATAGAAGGACGAAAGGCAGAGGGAGGAGGAATCTTCCATCACAAATTTCTGCCGAAGAAGTTCGATTTGCGAAATTAAAGGAAGAGCACGTTGAAGCAATAAAATAAATATTTCAAACTTTACTGGGAATTTTTGGGGAAAAATCGCCCTCACATAAATCTTGGAATTGTCAGCCCTTGGGTATTCAAAAGGGTTTGAAAATTCTCGAGCCCCAGGCAAGATTTGAAGGGGATTCCCGAAATCAGTTTATTGCTCAGTTTGTCAATTCGGGAAGGAACATATGGTGACAAAAACAAGGGTCACCTCCGAGGAATCTCTGCATGCGCTCCACTCAATTTGTTGCTAAGCACATGACATAAAAAAGGGGGCCATAATTCAAAATTAGGAAATGGAAAATTCCCATTTCCGAAAGGGTGGGACCTAACTAAAGGGCATTGGCTTTGTCAGCCTATTCGGTTTTTAACCGGAGTTTTCTTACACTCCTACGAGTACTCTCTACATTCATACACACACTAGTCCTGGTCTCTCCACATGACCGACTCACTCGGATAATTAGTGGCCTTTTCACCCATGACCCGGTAGGCGCCACACGCCTGATTGGCAACACTCCTTCCAGATTTTTCTAGATGGGTCTGGTGTCCCTGAGATTGGGGCACCTGCGGTCTCTTAAGGGGTTATTCTCATGTGAACGCCTATATTTTACCACTTTTTCGGAATTTTTTTTTTATGCGACAACAAACTTCAATCATGTTGATTTTTCAATATATTTTTATTTGTATTTTGAAATATACGAAAAAATTTTTATTTCGTTTTTTACATTTTTAACATATATTTTTTTTAAGTCAAAGTAGTCCCCAACAAAAAAAGGTAGTTCACTGGTCAAGGTGATAGCGGCTGTTCATGTTGTCTGACATAAAAAAATCGAATGGATTATTATTCAGTAGATCTGTGGCTATCGTCCCTACCAAATATAATCAATTTCATTAAAAACAAAAAAAATATCGAACTTCAAAAAAAAAATCACGAAAATCTCCTTCTTTTTCGTTACAAATCGTTTAAAAAAAATATGAAGATATTGTCGAAAATAAACAATTGTGGTAGGGACGATAACTATAAATGAGTAGAAGAACATATGTAAATTTTAAAGCAATCGGTTGAATACTTTTTCTTGTAGGACCTTGACCGTTTCAGAAAATGATGATTCGAGAAAAACGCGTTTAAAGTTGAAAGCCTGGTAGACAATCGCTTACGACACGTCGGCGACTATGAGCTGTAACTTATCAAATACTATGAATTTCGGTCTGAATTTTTCTCAGCATGTTTTCAATAGGTTTTACTGTCAAAATATCAAAAAAAAAAAAAAAACGATTTTTTGAAGTGCTCACATGAGAATAACCCCTTAACCAATGACCCGCCCCCAGTCGACTTCCGGATCCTTGTGCGATAACACTTCAGATAGCTCGTGTGCAAGTTTTCTAGGTCTTCTCTTGGTTCTGCTCACCCGATAGATCTTGACCGGCGTTAATTAGTAATTGTATCGCGCTCAAAATAGTGTTTTATCGCTTTGTTCTAGCGACCATAGTTGCTATCAGTGACGTGTATTCCACGTTATTTGTTTAATAATAACAAGTGACTCTTTGTGGGGATCGGCACGTGCAGTGATTTTTTTGACCCGCTCAAGCATCCTCCCGTATTCACTCTCATCTCGCCCATCTCTTAAAATTATTCCCCGAACCAGATCCCGCTCCAAACACAGCCAAGGATGAAATTCTCGACCAATTTGTGGATTCAAAGAAGAAAACCTCTCTCTGTTTTTCAAAAATCTTACCAAAAAGGATAGCGAAGATCAGTTCCTCTGGAAACCTCGTGAAAGACCGCACTTTTTTTGTGATCCTCATCCGAGTTGAAAGACGATACAAATATCCCCATTCTTGAAAATTACAAAGTGTTAGTGTGTATTCTTGCCTACTTGTCAGTTGGGATATACAAAATAAATTAAGCAGACTTTGTTTACTTATCAGTGATTGGTGTACAATAAATTAAAAGTAATTGACTCTGGTCAAATTTAAGTGTGATGTGTTCGTGGTATTTATAAAACCGTTTAATAATACAATTCAGTCATCCTTCATTCCACCAATGACTTCATCCTTTTTCAGTAACTATGTGCCTTCTCAAATTCAAACACGGAATTCAACCGGCATCGAATATTTGTCAAAATCTAGACAGTGATAGATCAACATCTCGAGTGATATTAAATTGATAGCTCGAGTGCACTACGGTTAACGTGGTACATTGACATCTGCGCGCGGACACGGAGATTCTTAATGTCAGGGGATTTAAACCGCAGATTTGAAAATTAACAATTTTTTCATTTTGATAGATAGCAGGATCTTTGTATATTATTTGGAACGGACATTTGAGGATGTGCGTCCTGACGTTACCTGGATAAGGACAGCAATACCCCGCGACGTCTGGAAACTCCGAGGGATTCGTGAATAGATGGAGAGAGAGAGAATGTAGTAATATTTTGTTTGTTACAATTCCACCCCGGGGCGGCTAAAACCGTGGGTTTTATTTTGTTTAATTTTCCACACCGCTGTGTGTCCAGATTTTTGTCGTTTTTAGCGTTTTCCGTTCAGTAATTACGCGGTTTTTGAGGACCCAGGGGACTTTCGTGACGAAGGGCCAAATATTGAGCCATCCGATGACTTTCACGGGATTTCACCTTTTGTTAATCTCGCGGGGAATAAAAACGTCCGGTTGAAATATCGGCGCTCCAAATTAGGGCATTTAATAGGGTTAATTGCTTCTGTTTCTGTTTTTGGTGGAAGGTCCCACGGAGCAGAACAGCCTTGTTTGCGGTGAATCACAAGGCTGTTTTTGAGATTTTTTTGGAGATTTTCGAAATAACATTAAATATTTTCGTTTGTTTAATCCTAGAAAAACTCGGAGAATCTACCCGCTGGAAGCACCCAAAACCCTCTTCGTAATGAAAGACACGACTATCCGTTGAATGCAAAATGCTTCGGTAATTAAAAACGTTCAAAAACTTACTAATCCTCGGGAATTCACAGTTTCGGGAAAATATCGATTTTTGCTAAGCCTCTCAAGAATGTGAGGGGACGCAATAAATCCGAGTCTAAAATTCGATCAATTTCGTGAGGTCCTCGTAAAAGTAGGGGTGTCCTCGCGGGCCCTTTTTCGATCGTAATAAGTCGATCAGGGAGTTGGGAGTCATGATCTATCCGTCACCGAGTTGAGTCGTTGAATTTTCTCCCGTACCGATTCCCCCGTTCCGCACACGCCACGTGGAATTCCTGAGCAACGCGTGGGCTTTGTCGTTTACGATTTCATCGAACTTCCGGTTCCCGGTTACAACGATTCGGTAATTAGGAAATTTTAGGAATATAGTCCGTTTGGGTTTTACGCATCCGAAAGAGTTTGATTTGCGAAAATCGACTCTGCGATTTTTCTGTTTTTGCGATTTATCCGTCCGTGGATTTTTGGTGCTGTATTCCTCAAGCGTAGTGGATTTCGCAGCTGTCTCTCTCACTCCTTCAGGCTCGTATGAGTGATTCACCCACCCCATTTCTGAGAATTACCGAGTATTTAATTATTATTGCGGGAATTCATATTTTTCGGTTTGGGAATACCGGAAATCTTATTTCCTTTCGAATCGCGCTGAAATAAAAGTGGAAGATTAATTGTCTATTGCAAATCTAATACAATACTGGAGTTATTGGAAACTTTCTTTTCGTCTGCTATTCTTAAAATATTCAAGTTTTTCTACTTAATCACCAACTAAATATTAAAATTTATGCACCTAATGATGGATTCATTAATAAATAATATTTAAACATTATTGGGGTGCTCAGGCTTTTGGAAGTTATTTCTTTTCCGTGTATTTTACTCTTAGGTTTAAAATAATCCGAAGTCATTTTGTACAACATTGTGGTTCGTCAATAACCCTGATTCCACCTGAAATCCACACCTCTCTCCATAACCTACCACACTGAGCAACCCGAGGGTCGTTAGCTTTCTGCAGGGTCTAGTTAACTCCGTTGTTGTCATCAGATTTCCGTTTGTTTTAATCTTAATTTAAGTATTTTGGGATTTGCGAATCTGGCTTTTAGAGATTTCCGGTTTGGTAACTCCGGTTCAACAATTATCTGGCGCCCATCGAGTTTAGATTTTTGAGTTTAACGGGATCCGGGAGAAGTAGGGCGAAGGTAATAGGCATTTTCAACCCCCATGGGAAATATCACGTTACATATTGTAATGTGATTAAAAATATTTGTTACCGCTTCATTACCTTTTAATGAATTGAACGAGTTAATGGCGGAAGGTAGCCCCCCACTACATTAATGGCGGAAGATAGCCCCCGCATCCGAGCTCAATGTACCTCGCAATCCTTCACGTAAAAAATTGAAAGTTTCCCTGGAAACCTTCTACAAGACGACATTGTAACACCCGACAATATTTTTAAAGCGGAATCTTTTTAAAGCGGTTTTTAGGCCTTGCGTAATCCTCACCACCCACTTCTTGTCGAATAAACAGATTCTTTTCGAACCCTCACCTCAGGGCTCCCCTCAGTGCGTCGATGTCCTCTTGAAAAGACAAGCCGACAACGGGAAAACCTGCACAGACACGTCGGGAAAAGACGGCCCAGGAGGGGAGGGGTAATTCCCGGAATAAATTCGCCAGACAGGCCCACTTACAACTATCCTGCCTGCGAGACGCATCGGTTAAAATCGTTCCGCGAGTGACACACAGTTCTTAGTGCAATAGTCAAGGCCTGTTTTCAGCGTAGCTCCTTTCACTATGACCTCCAATTGCCGATCACAAAATCACAGTTTTCTCTACTGAGGGTGGAAAAAATGCGATGGATATCGTCTGAAAGTGGCCCTGAAATTAGAGACTTATCCACCTTTTTAATTCGTTTTCCGGCTTTAATTGGTAAGCCATTCTTTTCATATACATGATGTATAGAGGATAATTTGCCTTTATGAAGGTCATTCCCAGGTTTGGGACTTGTCCCACCTCCTTGACGAAATTAATCACCCTCATAAACACGCTATTTACATAAAATAATCACCCAAAACAGCCATTCCTGAAACAGTCATCATCTGAGGTTTCTGAAGTCTCTATGGGGATTCTCTGAAGGTCCCTCCGCAATTTGCGAAGTCAATATATAACTGCACTGAAGCTTGTCGACTAGGATGAAATTACGAGTGTTATTAGGTATCTGAAAGCAGCATTGAACGAAGAGGTGAAACTCAACAATAAAAATTCGTCAAGGTCGTGTTTTATTTGATACGCACATTCCAAATGGGCAAAAGACAGGGGACTAAGGAAATCGGGCAGTAGGACAATTTTAATGACCAACAAGCGTCTCCTTATCATCCATTAGAGCTGAGGTAATTTCGCTCTCCGACGCATGTAAAGAAGGAAGATGGATGAAAAATCTCTTTTAATACTTTAATGAAACACAAGACACGCCCATTGTTGCAATGGATTGCAAGCCGCGTTGCATAAAAAAATGCAATGCTACACAGATTCATCGCAATGAACAGATAGGCACTCTTTTTTCACATAAGAGATTTACGAATAAAAATAATACGACGCTAGCCAATAATGTACAACAGAAGTTAATTATGCTGTGTTCATGAAGCAGTAGCATTGAAAGATTGGCGAACATTATCATTGAGGGGATGTGTAAATGATAACGGTGATAATTCGATTGTCCGGCTCAGATAACGCACACAGGCATATTCAAACCGTCAATAGCAGCTAACATCAATTGAATCGTCAATATATCATCTAGTCTTATCTATTATGCTGGCTGGAGTCGATGTGACTTGTATATTTATCACCGTTAACCGACTTATGATTATTACCACCCTTTCCCATTCTTTCCTATGAGAGGCAAGGTGAATCGGCGTGAAAATTTTTCAAGTCCAGGAGACCGATCCTACACCGATTCCCCGAATTTCCCATATGCTCGGCCAGGTTATTTTGCAACCTCTTCTTGTCATTATTTCCACACTCTCCAGTTTTTTCTCACTCTCAGTTTCTCAGGTCTCAGCCGTCACATTTCATACAGTGTTTTCTATCTGAATTATGTAGCACCAAGGGGTGGAAGCTGAGAATGATCGCCGTCAAACTTCAATTTAGATTTGTCGGAGTCAATTGAGGATATGGAATTGTGTTTGATTTGCGCGAAACGGGGAGATGGCAAAAATTGTCCCCCCAATGGCTTTTAAATAATAATGGTTCATTCTTCATATAAACGGTGTTGTGAAAGTAATCCTAATTAATTTTGTTTCGTAAAAAGTTAAGAATTTTTGTCATTAAGTATATAAGATTGATCATTTGGAGCGTTCATTTTCGACTATGAAATTTAGATCATGTTATCCATAGGACATTTTTTGAAATATAAGAACACCATAGAATTGATCATCGTTTAAGTGTGGCTTAGGGGTTTCGGAATGATCGGTTTTTGTTTGGACTTTCAGGAACAATCACACAAGTCATACAGACCAATCTGCGTGCTATCATTCCGGTGGAATTACATGATTCATCAGTTGGATCCCGTCGGTTACCATTTGCTGAACGTGGTGTTGCATTGTGGAGTTTGCATATTGTTCTTCAGGTAAGGTTAACCTTGAATTTGCCAAAATACGTAAATTTGACAAAAAATGATGTTGCATTATAATAAGACACACACAATACCGCTGGTATACAGATGACCGTTCATTTATGTTTTATGGATAACATCGGAGATTATTGTTGAGGGTGTCCTACAACTAAAGTGAAAAACTTCTATGGTTACTGAGGGGGGGGGGCGAGGGGGTTGGCGACTGTTTGTGTGTTTGTGATTGACAATTCCACAGTTTCAAGCTTGGAATGGGGACTAGCTACGGGAGATTTCCCGTGTTTAGGTCTGAAGACGAAGTAGGCAGTCGGAGCCAATCTGATGGGTCTCTACGCGGAATTCAGCGGCATGCATGGGTTAAGAGAAGAGATTCCGCGAGGGGCTACATCTATCCACAGAACCCGATAAGGCGAGATCACAGGCGCTTGTAAGCAAATATAACAATGGCATTTGGGAGGGTTTGTGTGTGTGTATTTTTGTGTGTGAGCGCGCCCAAATGGTCACTCCGGAGATGAGCACCGACGTACTCACCGACGCCAGTAGTGACCTCCCCGTCTGCTTCGGGCCTCCCACGTTGGGCATGAGGCGCGATAGTGCCGTTGTCACCATCGCCGCCTTGATGGTGGAGTACTCCACTTACTGCTTCTAGCTAAGCTGGGCATCTATCATCACTCCCAAGTACCGTATGTATGGCTTGGAGAAGAGTTCACAACTCCCGACACGCACCGTGATGGTCTCCAAGATTCCCGTGCCCGAGATCAGCGCCGCCTCCGTCTTGTGTTTCGCCAAGCACAAGCCGACGGACTCCATCCAGTGCTGGATTTTTTCATATGGCTTCCAATAGTGCTTGCCCCTTTGCGTTGGGCTCCTTGCTGCCGCAATCGATCGCCCTGGAGTTGAAGTCTCCAGCAATTGCTACTGGGGAATACTGCTTTGCATGCCGTGTCAGTCGATCGAGGAAGTCCGTGAATGCATCTAAGATAAGGCTGGGGGGGAGCGTAACAGCTGCAGAAGTAAATGCCATCCAACTTAGTTGTCACAAAACCAGCCTCCCTGCCGTTGGCACTACTCTGGATTAGGCACAACCCACAAGCCCAAATGACGGTCTTGCAGCTGTTATCAGCTACCCAGAGCTGAGTGGCGAGGTGTCTAGACGGCTCCGAGATGATTGCGGTCAGTCTTCAGTTTCCGCACTGTCTGCATGAGCAGATCCTATACGGGCTCACAATGGTTTAGGTTTACTTGTAGGACCCGCACTGCTGTTTCATGCGCATCTTCTGGAGCGCCTCCTGCTAGACAGGGCATTTACTGCTACCAGCAACATTGGCACAATTCTTCGATGCAGCTTTTTCGGTGCACAAAAGGCATCGGGGAGTCTTTTCATAGCTGGAGGCTTTGTAACCGGCATCTTCGCACTTGGAGCATAGTTTCGACCGGTCAATCTTACTCTTGCACCTATCGGCGAGATGTCCATAATGCCAACATTTGAAACACTTCAGGGGTCTCACCACTGGCACCACGCGGCAGTTGACCCAGCCCATCCGGATTTTTCAACTTGCGTTCCTCCATCAGTTCCTGCGCAGAGACTTAACGGCTTCCAGCGTGATGCCGCTGTTATCGCCATCAGCCCCTCGCAGAGCTTCCAGGACGTCCTCCTTGGACGTTTCTTCATCAAGGTCTTTGATCTCGAGGCCTTCTTGCGAGCCTTTGTTCTGGACTCTTGCCCCTGCACCAAAGACTTTGGTGATGGCATTCTCCAGTTTCAGTCTTTTCTAACTGACTGGCCTAAGACTTCCCCATATTTCGTCTTGTCCGTCCGGCGGATGATCAGGGCGTGAGGCCTGATCGCAGAACTCTTCTTCCAGGGGTTAGGCTCGCGCGTAATCCTTCGAGCCTTCTGGGTCGAATCTCCCTTTTTCCTCCGACGCTTCCACTTCTCCCAGTCCGAATCTTCCTCTGCTGGTTCGGGCGGTTTATCAGCAGAAGATGCCGGACGCTGACATTTGGTCTTTCTTGCTCGTCGCTTTCTTTTGGGATTCTTATCACTTACACCTGGCCACTCTGGCTTTCGACGTCTGGATGGAAGCTTTTCCTGTTCGCCAATAACCGAATCATCGTCACTGTCCAGCGTCGTCGTCGATGCCGTGGGCAGGTGTGCCTGTAGCACCAAGGCGAATGTATGCGGTTGCAGGGTACTATTGAAGGGGTTCGTCGCGGGTCTGCCTGTAGTTTGTTCACCAATCGGAGGAGGGATGACCATAGAACATTCTCGAAGGGACTAATTTATTTTATTTCTCCCTTTCTGGGTGGGTCTTGGCTTTCGAGACCTTTATTCCTCGGGCTAGTCTGGCGTAGAACGCTGCATTGGAAAGTTGTACTAAGTTTTTCTACTTTTTGGACCATACCTGTTGACCCATGGGGTCCACGAGTACCACTCACATAAGAATAAAGGGGACAGTAATTAATAGTGATGACGTGTCCAATATTTATTGACTTTCGTCTAACCGTTGTTCTCTTCTCCTCATGGGTCATGGGGGATCAATCGATAACTTTAACAGGTACATTCCATGTTCATCACTCGATTCGGACCGTCTCCGCCACGGTCCTTTGCCTTCTCGGCTTGTTTCTGGCCTGTCGTATCTAAGATTGCCTCACCGTTGGCCTCCGTTTCCTGTATCGACCTAAGTCGCTTAGCAGATGTTGAGACAGTTTTGACGAGGTTGCGAAGACTTTCATTGATGGTCCGTTTTGATCGGTCCATCACAGAGGTCAGCAGCTCGGGAATGAGCTTGTCATGGTAGTCTCACGCCCACTTCCTTTTCGTTTCCTCACTTGTCACAGTGAACTCCTGGGGGGCCAAGTGGTCCGCTCCCCCCGAGCTGCAGTAGCTGGACAACGCCCCCGGGCCTGCTTTCTCACCTGGGCCTGGCGTTTGACTATTGTTGGTTACACTGGAGTGCGGTTTATTATGGTCCTCACGACCCCCAACTTTCATTGTTGCTCCCACGAGTACCGAGGGAAAGATTTTGTCCGCTCCAGCACAGCCCCGGTTGCCGGAGTAAGGCCACTTGTCACACCTGGGCTTGGATGTACGGGACATCAAAGTTTTCAACTCTACCAATCTCTGCCCAATATGAAATCGAAACAAAATTATACTCGCAAATGATAAGGGGCCACCACGCTCACCAAATCTCCAGGAGGTCCGATGTGACGTCACTCGGAGTTAATTTTTCATCGGCACACTATTGATGCCCACCAAACGGGAAGTCTCCTTACGATACACGTAAACCTACGCGAGAGGTAGATAACGCGCTCTATAAGATGATGGTAGGGGTGATAACGTCATCATCCGCCAATCTCAATCAGTCAGGCATGCGAGACAGTTACCCTCAATTTCCAACGCATGCGCTTTCAATTTTTGCGATGCTTAATTATAATTTCTCTGTCTAATAATATTGACAAAACTTCTCAGCGCTTTCTGAATCCTTCAAACTCCCTTCCTGCGTCAAGTACTACCCTTAGAAAGATGATTCTCTCACCTCCTTAATTATCGATGAATTTTGCTTAACACCAATCAGCAACGTGTGTCCATCGCCTCCGTCACTTCCGGTGTTATCGATGACTGCATTGTGGCTTCATTATTGGCCACATCCCAAAATCAGTCAGATGCCATAAGGCTAGAGGAGCGTGACGACCTCTCTCGGCTTCCTGCCGATTCTCGATGATGTCCTCAGAAGGAGCGCAGTGGCACGTAAATTCAAATGAACAAAATAAAACAAAGCAACAAAACCCTTTTCTCCTCTCCTCTGATGAACTCTCGCCACTGAAGGTGACTTCCTGTCGGGCGGAAGTTTCTAAAATCGCGAACCAGTGAAGAACCAGTAACTGGTCAAAATACCACGTTACAGTATATAAGCCCCTTGAAAGTTATTTACTCTCTTTATCTTGTATCAACTAAATTCTAGATGGTAATGGGTGAATTGTATAAAGGACGGGGAATAACTTTTTGAATCTTATGATATTCGCGGCAAAGTTGAAAATAGTATTTCACATCATAAGATATTATCCCCCGATCATTCTGTGTAATCTATATGGCAATTTTACAGGAATGAAATTCGTTTCTTTCAAAAGAATTAGTTTCTGAAGCTGTTAAAACAATATGGAGGTCTTAATAACGCCGTTATTTCGGTGGTCTCATGTGTGTCGTAAACTGACGACAATTCATATCTTCATACACTATTTTTACACAGTGTGTGGGACGGTTTTTCAACAGAATGAACAAATGCTCATTCGTACCAACAATTTAAAGTGACTTGCCAATATACATTCAATCTAGGTAATGAAGGATCATTTTTAATGCTCTCTCTAATGCGTTTCCATAATAGAAATGACATCCAGTGTTAGCAATGTAATAAGGTCACTTGATATTAATGTGATTATGCAAGATGAACCTCAAATCAGATGATTTATAATATGTTGTCTTTAGAACATGCCTGATGTTCCTGTCCGATCTGGCTAGCTTCGTGGCTGCCCTATTGTTTGCAGTACATCCAATTCATACGGAAGCTGTAAGTAAGAAATCACGTTATTTTTACAATATTCCTTACTGTGTAGCAAAGTGAACATAAAAAGGCGCTACACCATTTAATAACTGTCGGAACGTTTTCGAAGGAAAAATTTTGGTACATGTAGATAGCAGAAGTTATTCCTACGAAGAAACGCTCACAGCGTAATTTCTGTGCATGCAACTATTCTTGCCTTGATAATTTCTTCTCAATTTTTTCTAATATCATTGAAAGATTGACCATGGATCTTCCTTCATCTTGGAAAAATACAGAAAGCGAAAGGTTATAATCTATTCCTAGTAGTTTCAAAATAGTGCTCCTTCAATTTAGGCCATTATTTTCAATGGACGCTAGAATCGTACTATTTCAGTATCGCAACGGACAGGGAGATTATACTCTTCTGCACCTGGCACGGTATTATCAAAAAATTTTAGGTAAAGACCAAGAGTGGATCTGAGGCAAATATGAGTGACTTTTTCATTACAACCGCTTTTAGTCTATTATGTGCGTCTGTCGAAATTAAAATTATTCACCTCTGTAAAATCCAAAGGCGACTTACATTATGCTACCAGCTCATTTCGATACAGCGCGCTGTCGATATTGCTAACAGGCAATCCCAACATTAAGGCAAAGTTTGCAGACCAGTATACCGGCCAACCATTGAAAAAATCTCAGAAGTGTAATCAGCCAAAGTGCGACGACGCGAGAAGGTGATCCATGCTCAATTGTAGTCATAAACCTCGAAATCACCAGGCCTACTCGAGGGACATTCGTCAAGGTGTGGTCTAAGGAAATTTCTCTTAAGCACCCCTTCCTTTAGGAGTGAACTGAAATGACGCTCATTATTTGTTAAACTGGGAATGCCACTTGGCAAAATTTCTCCAAAATTAGTGAGACTTTCGGATTCTTTAGTATTTCAGGAAGACGGAATACGCATTTTCGGCCTAAAAGTGTACGTACAAACTAATAAGACCTTCGTGACTCCACACGCCTTACGGTATAAGTGGGCGTATGAACAATGCTTCGGACAATTAATTAGTAAGAGACTAAAAATATTGCACACTTCCAACTCCTCAAGCAAGAGAATTTATGAAACGTCAGAATCGACGTTATCCAACTGGTTTGGATTGTTAAATGTTATGAGGAAAATCTGTAATTACTTACAGAGAGATTACAATACTTCTCATAGCGAGAAGTATTGTAATCTAAGATTTGAGTTTTTGTGAGGCGTAGAAAATCAGGCAAATTAAATCATTATCATGACAATGTGTATGTGCCGTCTACTTGAAGTTACCACTCATCACGTTTTACTTCTCTGTGGGCCTAAGTTCCGGACATGCGAGCATCACCCTGTCGAGCGATTTTCGGATGAATTGCGTGAGAAGAGCACTGACTGCCCGTTCGCGTTTGTTTCGGACATACTGACAATAACCTTTTATGCATCTGCATTTTCTGGCAGTCTTTCCAACAAAGCTTTCTCACGAATACGTTTTTTTTAATTAATTGGGACCATCATTGTGGCAGTTGAAACGAGCCTTGATCTGTCTGTTGAGAATGCTGGTATTGTCACCAAAACTGGCACGATGCTCTAGTGGAATCCGGCAGATACACAAAGGGGCAATTCATGGTTGAGAGTTCAGCTGATTCCTCAATTTATTATCAAATAAAGGAGTCCTAATTTACACAATGTTTATGATAATTCAAGTTGAGCGGTCACTAAAATTTTATACGAGTGTTTCACTTTAATTGAGCGGTCGCAGTGAGTTAACTTATTTAATAGAATACCCGCAGATTATTCCGATATAATATTCACAGAGTACAACGCACACGATGTGTACAGGATTAGACCTACACGAAGAGTGATAGTGAGAGTGAGTGGAGTCCTTACTGATTTAGCACGCATTTCCAGGGTTGAGGCTTCCAGGACGTGGCGCCCCAAATTGGGAAATATTTCAAGTATCTCCCTGGTAACAGAGGATTGTTGTGATCCAGGCGGTCGAACGGTCGAAGTATCGTCAGGATTTCCAACAGGATGATATACTTCCGTTGCTACTTTGGTCTATGGACTTGATTCCATCACCATTGTTTCTAATGAGATGTTTATTTTAATAATCTATTAATTGTTTTTCTACCCTGTGGCGGAATTCGTCAATCTCACCAATTATGTGGATCCAATGCGCAATGGAATCATCGTTAGAATTTTTTTCATCCTTTGTATCCTCTCTTCGATCATGCGTCCTCCTCGCCTCATGACCGTGGTTAAGGAAAAATGGGGAAACTCGACTACCCGCCTGTGGCACTGTATTATATGCAAATTCAATCTTCGACAAGTACTCGTACAATTGGTATGTATCTTAATAAGCATGGCTATCGTTGGCTTAACGGTTTTATTAACACGTTTGACCAGTTTACTCTGCGGGTCAACTAGTGGAGTGGTAGTCTATTAGACTCCTCGTGCGGCTAGGAGGCTCCTAACATATTTATTCGAGTACTCGGTACCGTCATCTGTGACAATTGATTTTGGTGTCCCCAGCGATCGAAAACGGTGTCCAAAATTGTAACAACAGTTTTAGCCGTTCCGTTACCAACCGGTTCTACCAACCAACAGTTCTATGTAATTGGTATAGAGATCTTGAACGATAATTATATCGCTATTTCCTTTTTTTGAACGTCTGGGAAACAACGATGGCGACGGATAGTAGTACGTGGGCACGATTGTCGAATTTATTCCGAGGAATTCCCCCTCTCACACCCTCTTTCCAGACATGTCCGAGCAGATTATCCGTTTGTCGGCATGTGTTTTGAA
Organism: Diachasmimorpha longicaudata; assembly: GCF_034640455.1. Taxonomy (NCBI): domain Eukaryota; kingdom Metazoa; phylum Arthropoda; class Insecta; order Hymenoptera; family Braconidae; genus Diachasmimorpha; species Diachasmimorpha longicaudata. Next base: position 4,884,873 of record NC_087225.1, on the reverse strand, counting down.
GAGGACGTTAACGATCTGGGGGGGGGGGGGGATTGGAGTGAGGATCCCCAAAAAATGTTTTTGTTCGACAGGGAGTGGGTGGTGGGTGGCGAGGGTCACCTGGTTCTAAAAATGGATTAAAAAGAGGGTTGAAAGTAGGTGGTATGGGAAGTGTGGATTACATGTGTGGCAAACTAAATATTTCCATGATGCAGAATTTATTGACGTATATGAATTATTCATTCAGAAATTATTCTTATATTCTCGGGTGGTACATAATATTATTTATTGAACAAATATTGATAATCGGGATAATTATTATCATTATTGAATTAATGTAGACGGAATATATTTTTTAAAGAACGTTGATTACAATGCAAAATATCTTTTCCGAGAAAAGTACTGAAAATGATTACTTCAATTTCTACGATTACAATTTTGTGTTTGATTAATTTTTTTGAACATTTTCATAACAATGCGATCGTTAGATTATGTGTTTGAAGTCAATAAGTTATGAAAGGACTGTACAGACCGATCATTGAACAACCAGTGAACCGCAGTAATGCAGTACTGGCCACAAACCTCAGACGACATATCTTGGAGTCTTTCCTGGCTCGTCATATACATTGCAATGTCTCTTAAGGCGCGGAGAGATTCTTGTATCGAAGGGTGGCATTTCGAAGCTGTCGAGATGCATTCCTCGTCTATTCGAACCGAGGTAAACGGCCATCCAGTGGCTTCCTGCCTGGTTATGGTTGTCGGTGATGATGATAATAGCGCAGGGTCGGGGCCATGTCCAGGGGAGGCGGTCGGCAGGGTGGACACCTCCAATGGATACATCTGTATGCGGTAAGACTTACAGGACCTCACGTGTATTCACAGGACGATGGTAAAGCGGAGAATTAGCGTGGAACTTGTTCAGCAGGCTCGATCCAACTAATACAATCTTATGTTGAGCCTCCATTAAGTAGTCTTCTATTTTCATCCACTATAGTCGACAATAGCCTGCCTTGTCGAATCAATTCCTAGCAATTGGTCATATTCGGCGTACAATAGACAATTTCCATTTTGTTCTGTTGATTTATTGAAGCGAACGTCGATACGAATACTTCCGATTTTCACTAGATTTCAATGGCCAGCTAATCTTGCAGATCAATTGTATGTCAGATCGAATGCGAATAAACAAAATCCGTCGACAGAGGTTTTGTAGGTACTTGACGTCCATCGACGTAAAGACATAAGAAGTTCATCTCAAAATTTTGAAAGTTGAAGGGATTCTTCTTCCCCCATGCGTTGAAACGGGCATTTTCAACAAATAGAAATATGATTCTTTCAGGTAGCAGGCCTGAAATGGCATTGTCTATTGTTTCCCCCATAATCCCATTATGAACAAAAGATTTAATCTCAACCCGTTTCAAAGGATATTTCGCAATGGTCTTTGCATGCAGTTTAGCGTGAGCTATCAAAACTTCAGGGCTGACTTTCACACGGAAAACAATCAAGACGGATTCTACTATGTTTAACTTATAATTCTGCGGACCATGGTCGATACGGCAATATTCATCGTTTGCGCGGATAAGACCAACACGTAACTCTACACCGTTCGTCAAAAACTTATCTTGATTGAAAACGTCACAATGTAAAGGTCTCGGCAGAATAAATACTTTTCCACCTTTAGTAAATGCCTGGCGTAAGGCTATCCCATTGTTTTTTCCGCATCGTTCGCCAGTATAGCAGCAGAATCCATTGCACCATAGCTATCAGTAGCTCGAAGTGCCATTCCAAGATGTGAGGACTTCGTATCTGCTCCATACTTCAGTAGCGTTTCAATGTATGCTCTTTAGGCGTGCAGATTATTGGGCGTAGAGGCAACTTTTTGGTTGAAATATACATCCACTTGATTAAACATTGAATGTAAAAAATTATTCATAGGGCCAACAGAGACCGCAAGATCAGCAGTGCCATCGGGTCTTATGGTTCTCGTTAATGGTATGTGACTAATCAATATATTCTTCTCCATGTCCTGGTACGATGAATTCAATTGGGACGTTGTCTGAGAGTGTAAATGCAGGATTGTAATAAACAAATTCAGAATTTTCAACACTGGTTTGGGTAGGTAGGTGGTACAGCAAATAGATCGAGCTCCGATTTCACTCACTCAGAAGAGTACGAATGTAGAAACGACATCATTAGTTAAAAATAACATACAAATCACGAGTCTTGCGGTTTGATTTATGGTTCCGCACTTTTTTCGCTTTCTTACGCTTTTTGTTTGCAATGGTTCTCTTCTTTTTACTCTCCCGAGTTTTGGAAGTTTTGGCAGATTCACGGCCGGCAAGCTTATAAAAAGTGAGCTGGTTAGATTTTTTTTATATCCTGATCCACGCATCATGGACCCAACTCGGTTCTGAGCGTTCCTTTTCAATATCAATCCAGACTCGGCTAATCGGTCTTCCAGCGCCACCTTTAAAGGTTTGCCATTTGACACTAAATCCTCAACAACGTTTATACCCGCATTGAGAACTCCCTGCTCCCGCCCTCACTGCGCTTCCCAGGAAGGGTAGAATACCAAAATTATTATATCTATTCGCCGATCCTCCACCAGTTTGGCTTGCGTAATATGCAATGTTGGTACTCATTTTTTAGTCAATTAATGCTCTTGAAGTGAACTGTTACATTCAGAAGTCCATATTCGAATGGAATCATTTCATCGTGATTGTTTCTCATATCTATTTGACCTGTCCGAAATAAGTACCTCATCAGTGAATGAGAATGCGGATTTGTAAACGTAGTGCAGTGTAAAGCCCCATAAGTATACGCACGCAAACGTAGTGCAGTGTAAAGCCCCATAAGTATGCAGCAGCGTTGAATGGTTCCACTTGGAGCGGCGATGACTGCACATCACCCCTTAGGTGGGGTATACCAAGATCGGTGTAGATGAACAAATTCTCAAGTAAACCTCTGGCGAAACTTACTGGTCAAAATCCTTCACAATAGGGCTTGACGTTGGTGAAACTCTGTACACGTCTCTCAAATCTCAACATGTCAGTTACTTTACTGACATGTTGAGATTTAACTGTGCTGTCGTACGTTTTGGAGGTTCAATGTCTTCCAATGTTTACAAAACCTTGTTGATGTAAATTGTCATATCTCATATGATTCCTTAAAAGCGTAAAGTTGTTCATGAATCCCACGAAATCTTTTATATCTTTAACAACTGCCATGGTAGAAAAGAATGTTTATAGTCAATTTGTATTGCTCTTATTTTTTTTTTATTAAGCATTTTTAAACCTGGTGGGTTTAATTTGCATACAAATGGCAGGATACAAGGCGATTACATTGATCTTAAATTCTTATCGAACATTTTTATAGAAATTCGCTCATGATCACAATGAATTTTTTCTCTAATTCGGCCAAAAATTCCCCAGAATAGTACGGTGGAAAGAACTTTTGGTCACCGAATTTTTTAATCATTATCTGTCTAGCCTCATTATACAGTGAACACTCCCACAGGACGTGGTCGATATTTTCCTCCTCGTGTCCACATTTACAGCTTGACGAGCTAATGATCCCAACTCGCGCTAGTGATTCTGCTAGACTGTGATGGTTGGCCCTGCCTCTAGTTACTCACGACTCAACTTTTTCCCCTAAAACCAGGGTTTTCTTTTTCTGGTGTGGTAATGTTTAGAATACGTCGTTCCTTTGGTTTGACCAAGTTCAAGAGCCAGGCTGCAAGTTTTGTCAAAAGATTCTTGTTTGAACTCCTCACGGAAATCAGTGAAAGGGAGTTGATAAGCTTCATCACTGTCGTGAGTGGTGGCATCCCTCGCCAGCCGATCAGCTGCTTCATTACCCTCCACCACCAAATGCGAAGGAACCCAGACTCAGTTTGGAGCCTGATTATTGTGCCGCACGATTTGTTCGTATGTTATTTTGACGTCTATTATGAACTTGTTTGATTTAATGCTTGTGGATGGCTGAGAAAGGGATTGTAGAGTGCTTAAAGAGTCGCTTATCAACATAAAATTTTTGTTTAAATGCATATACGGGAAGTTCACAGCCTCACTAATTGCTAAACATTCCGCTGTAAATATCGAAGCTCCGGGGTTAATTACAAAGGATTCTTGAATATTCAGCTGAGGGCAATGAAAAGCTGCATCAACAGAGGTACCACCCATCGTCCTACTGCCGTCTGTGTATATTGCTATAGTTTCTGGAGAATAATTATCTATGATGGGGTTGGGGTTATTATGAAGAGCAGCATTATTTGTAATAGTTTTTCCGAGTCCTTCATCGATTGGTAAAGAGCTGAGCGCAGTACGGTACTGACAACTAAGAATATTGCAGCAGCTCTTAATATCTAGATTTTTCAACAAGTATTCGATTTCTTCCAAACATGTTTTTAGGGTAGCAAGTCGTGATGTAGAGAAATCATTTTGGGCGATTGATTCCCCGATGGTCGTCGAGACATGGGGATCGGCATTAGAGAGCACTTTCATTAGATAGGTTTTACAGAGAAATGAAGCTCGGTTCCTAATTGTGGGGAGTTTGCTTTCAGCCAGTAAGGTATTAACAGGAGTTGATATCCTATATTCCATACAATATTTAATGGCAGCCTACTGTATTCGTTTCAATTTTGAGTTGTTCACCTTTCGGCCAGGATACTTGTATAACCAATCCATATTCCATTATCGGACGCATCAATGATTTTTAAATCATGATGAGAGTCTCACGATCAGCCCCCACCACGTACCCCTCATAAACTTTATAATGTTTAACGCTGTTGGAAATCCTACCAAATTCCGGGCCCTCCCTTCCCCCGCGCTCTACAAGCTTTGATCGCTCGACCCCTGCATCAAAACAAGTCGCTGTTGCCAGGGGGATCTTCGAAATATTTCCCAAATTGGGGCGCCACGTCTTGGACACCTCAACCCCAGAAAGACGCCCTCAAATCAAAAGGAGTGGTCACGTGGCACCAATTAGGCCAATTTTCGCCCGTGACTCCACTCAATCACTCTCTCTCTCTCTCTCTTCGATCGGACATCGACAAGTGAACATCGCGTGTGGTTTGCTCTAATTTACTGAATAACTCGGTTAGTTTATAGTAACAAACTCTCGAAATTGCAACTCATTACGTTCAGCTCTAATTAAACATAGTGACCGCTCATCTGTTCTACTCAACATTAATTATATTTTATTATAAATTGACTCACGTTCGACTCAAATCGTGTATGAATGCTTGTGTCGTTTTGTACCGGCCCCTCTCATTCCCTGGTCACCCACTCTCACCACACTCATCAGCTCTCCTCACCCACTTCACTTTTACAAATCAGGCAACTCATCATACAAACGCCTTGAGAGCTAAACTTTGTACTTTAAGTAAGTGGTATTTAAATGATACTTTGGGATCAAAAATCAAACCAAGAAATCGGGCAGATGGACTGCACTGGATTTTCTGGCCTTCAATTGTAAGAGGTGTACTAGTGATTAGTTGTCTTTTTTATTAAAGTGGACCATTGCTGTTTTTTGTGGAGATAATGTCAGACCAATAGAATTTAAATTATTTTTCAGCATCTCAATCGAACTCTCCATTATATTAGTACCTTGAGTGAGTGAAGAAAAGCTGGTATAGACACTAATGTCATGACAGCAAATTGAGAGACTACCACGTCCGAGGGAATATTTTTAGTAATGTCATTAACATAAATGATATATAATAGGGGCGAGAGTACAGAGGTCCCTCCTTGAGGAACTCCTTTCTAAACTTTTCTAGGCTGATTATTGAATAAGGATTTAATATCTCTTTCGTATGAGATTGATCTGACGAATCTCACGAGACTAACAGGGCACCCCTTGCCCGCTAGTTGGTCTAATAATATTCTTACCTGAACATTGTCGACGCCTGATTTAATATCAAGAAATACCCCCATCGTCTCACGTTTTGCCAATAGATTTCGTCCCGAGTATAGTGAGAGATTGGTCAAATTGTCATAACACGATCGGCTTTTTCGAAAACCGCTCTGAAAATCAGGCAAGAAATTAGTATGTTCTACCCACCATTGAAGACGATTTTTCACAATAGTTTCCAACAGCTTTCCTACACACGACGATAATGTAATAGGACGCACACCAACACTGTCACCCTTAGGAATGAAATGAATGAATTGTTCATTCCAGTCCAACGGATAATCAGCGCCGTCGTACATCTCATTAAAAAATGTCAAGGAGGATTAATTTGGGTTTGACGTGTATCCTCTTTAGTAGAACATAATGTATGCAGTCTTTTCTCGGCGATGACTTATTTTTTCGTGTGTTTAACGCGATATTGAACTCAGTGGAATCAAAGGGAGCACTCAATATGTCATTGTCCTGGCACGAAGAACAATAGCTAGGATCTATCGGGGCCTATGAGGGGCTGACTGAACTGAGAGTGCTCTCAATGTTGCTGCCAAATTGTAAATTTTCCGACGTGATAGCCGAGCTTACCCACTTGTTTTTTAATACTTTACATATACGCCAGACATAGGAGAGATTATTATTGATATCGATGGTTTCCCAAAAAGTCCTGCATTTGATTCTTTTCTTTAGCTTGAACAGTTTCCTTGCAGCTGCCACTTGTTTTATATAAACAAAATAATCCCCACAGTTCATTGTGTAAAGCCACTTTTTGTAGGCAGCTTTAGGTAGTCTTATAACTCGAGTACATTCTTACCCCACCAAAATACTGAATTTTTGTAAACATGATTAGGCACTTGCTTTTTAACAGGGGTATGTTTATTAACTAAAGTAGTTAAATTGTCGATGAAGAATTTGTACTTTTCTAAAGGACACAGACAATCATAATCAAATTCTAGGAATTTTTCATAAGAACTCTCCAGCTCCTGACAAAGCTCGGTCCACTTAGTTCTGACAGATGTGCGTTTGTAAGAATGCTTACGATAAATATATTCTCTGATTGAGATCTGAGTAAAAACTGAAGAGTGATCAGATCCTAAGCTATCGTCACCCACGATCAGTCTACTTTTTTCACAAAATGCGCTATTTGACAATATAAGATCTGTATTTGAATGACTGTGCTCATCCCTGCGTGTAATTGTGTCTGGATTTTGAATTACTGTATCACTTCTTATGATACTCTCAAGGGGTCGATCACCATCCAGTGTGTATTTGTTACAATTCCGCGCAGGATGTAGCGCATTAAAATTGCTCATTAACAAACAACACTCAATGGTATTGGTGAGATTCACTATCTGATCCCATATATTTTGACCTAACGTGTTGCCACGAGGCCTGTAAAAAGCAAATAAATTGAATTGAGGGGTGTTGTTAGTTATGTCAAAGCCTGCAACTTCTACTAGATGACTTGAAATATTAATATGATCAATTCGTTTGTACGCAATGGTTCATCTAATAGCTACCAACAGTCCTCCTCCGCGCCCCTATTCTTTGTCGAAGCATATTACTTTGTGGCCAGGTAAGTTAATTGGAAAAGTATAGGATGGGTCGAGCCATGTTTCTGCACAGACGATGATGTCCAAGTTGTTGGCGGCTGCTTGCAGTTCAGGTAAACGAAGTCGAAGATTGCGACAGTTCCAGTAAGCAATTCTCAGTTGAAACCTTCGCAATTGAGTGGGACGAGTCTGATTTTGATAGTTAGATGTATTCATATTTAAGACGAGTGATGGTTGCTGGATGAGGAATTGCAGTCAGCACTTGGATTTTCGATGCGTTTAATTAATGTTGACAGTCGTTCTTTTATGACCTTACTATTCAGAAATATATATGCTTGATTTAAATTTCTTGTTAAGAATTTTATGTCGCCCGCGCCTTGTGTGTACTCGGCTTCGGCGAGTACGATGGCTGCATGGGCAAGGCATTCTTTTCCCATAATGCGACCTCACTTATGCAGGGTGGCATCCTGCATGAGGAGAGCGTGTTGAGTTTAGTTTGTAGTCGGCCGTAATATGCCGGACTCGCAGCCCGCACGGTGTGTCCGCTACCCGATAGGAGCAACCCCATTTCTACCACTATTTGAGGGTCCAAGGAGACGGTGGCGCGAGAAGGATTAATTAACGAAATGCTAACTGTATGGGTACCAAAAAGAAGACCGCTTTTAAAAATATCATAACCAAAGAAACCATTGCACCAGTAGAGACGGGTGCAAAGAGCAAGCTTGATGTTCAAGCAAACATGGACAAATCTACACTTGCAACTACTAACTTGACTGCGAGAACCAATAAAAGTGTTCCAGACAACAGGCACGTGAAAATGGAAGCAGAGCTGACGGACCATTGCCCGACAATACATTATGAGTAACAAAGCCTCGAAAGAGCGAGGAGCGATTTGAGCTCTAGCTCAGAAGAGAATCCCGAGGCAAAATGCATAACTGCCCTCAAGTGGGAAAATATGACTCACTTCGCGAGCGATAGCTGAATTTAGGAGGAGCCTGAGGAGCTGTGTGCTGACGTAGGTACTGATAAAGTGCCGAAAGTCGCGTAGAAGCACCTCGGAATAATTAAAAATGCCCTAGACAGGCAAGCATCCAGGGCGAAAAAGCCGACCGGAGCCTTGACTCTCTCATAGAGATCGTCACTACTCTGAGAGCACGGTGTGCCAAACTACAGGGAAGTGTTGGCTCACTCAGGGAGGTCGGAGGAACGGCCGAAAAAAAAGAATGAGGCATAATATATGCCAGTGTTGTGCGGAAGCTGACCGCTCCAGCGCTACCAGCCAAAGTACAACCAGTGAGGAAAGAGCCAGGCCAAACCGTCTTCGTCAATCCAAAGAACTCAAAAGAGTTCGAGAACATGGGGCAGGCGAAAAGCCGTTGAATGGCTGTCTTCAACCCGAACACGAAAAAGGTTCGTATTGAGAACATACAAACAATCAACAGGGGAATCATTATATCGACCGCGACGCAGAACGAAGCAAAGGTACTTGATCAGAGCAAAAATCTAATGACGACATTTACCATTAAGGAGCCGACAAAGACTCTCACGGGTCATTATATATGATGTTCCCGAAGGGATAACAGAGGCCGAGTAGGGCATCGCTGTCTACGGACAAAATGATGAGCTCGCAGATAATAAAGAATAATTTACAAAGCAATTTATGGAAAGAATATCAAGAAAGTCGTGCTGCTTTATATGCGCAGTCGTGGGACATAAGGGACCTGATTGCCCAAATAAATGAAATGTGCTGCAACACAAATGTGTAAACTGCCACAAATCGAAGAAGCCGCATAATTATGTAGCTGCTCTCAAAGACTGTCCATCATACAAGTAGGCCTTAGGAAGACTAGTCGAAAAAAAAGATTATGGACAATAAACACTGAAAAAATTTACAAGTGGCTGTGGACTTGAAAGTCGTGCAACTGAACTGTAGAAGAGCAGGAAAAGTCATGCCCGAAATCGGGCAAATAGCCGTGACGAAAGGTTGTGATGTACTTTTGCTCCAAGAAGCATATAAAAACAAAAATTGTATACAGGGCCTGGGAATGGGTGCGAGGATCGTTAAACATGGTAATGTAGCATCAATGGCGATCACAGCTGTTCTCAACCCAGAAATCATTGTTACTAAGCTAGGGCACCTGTGTAACGCACACTTTGTGTTCGCTGTGCTTATACAAAATAATAAAAACATTTATGTGGTAAGTGGATACTTCCAACTCTGTCAAGTCATCAACAAACATCTAGATCATTTGCAAGAAGTGGTGGAACATTTGAGGGACAGAGAGCTATTGATTGCCGTAGATGCTAAACCATGCTCCACCCTATGGGGAGCCAAGGAAACAAACATCAAAGGAGAAAAACTTGAAGCATTGATGGCCCAGTAGGAATGCCAGGTCGTAAATCAGGAAAACATGGTTACCGTCTCCTTGGGAGTAGAAGAAGGCAACCCATATGTGATATTGGCAACATGTTGTATGCATGGAATCATCTATAGGTGGAAAGTGGAGGACGGGTGGACATGCAGTGATCACAAAGCAAACACGTTTAGAATGAGAACTAACGAAAACGTGATTATCTTGAACAACCGTTGCAGCGATAGCTGTAGGGGTTACGTGATGAGTAAGTCCGACTGAGAGATCCTCACCGAGCGACTAATGCAAGTGTTAAAATCCCTTGCTGAAAACAGGGTCCCTCACTCCCCCGCGACGGCTCACCGCTCGTATAATCCCTAGATCACAACAATCAGGTTTTATCAGAGGCCCAATTCCCACATTTTCTGAGTGAGGCACCATTTTCTGGATGTTTCAATCACGGGAGTATCGGTCAACGCTCTCCGAAATGGGTCATGTGGTGAGAATTAGGCCAATTGTCGCCTGTGACCCCACTCATCTCTCACTCAACCGTTGGATCTCATCAGATTGACATTACCGTTCGTTTTGTTAGTTTTTGTATACGCTCGCATTGTTATCATATTGCTCTAGTAATTGCAAAATCAATTGTGACCCCTCTGTTCATTACTCAGTTTATCGTTTGATCATTTGTTCATTGTTTTTATCGTTGATCGTTCCTCACAGGACGAGCTCGTGCGATAGAGAGCATCGAGATGAACTAGCTTGCCAGGAATCCTACACCGTCGTTTAAGACACCAGCGATCGTTCCGCTGAGGCGATCGTCCCCACCACCCAAGACGAACAGCTCGGCCAAGGTCTACAAGGCCACCACTTAGCCTGGTCAAGGGTCAGGGACGTCTCAGACTCCAGCATCATCGGGGAAGATGTCTTATCCATGCTCGATGTGCGAGGCAGATCATTATATCTCCTCGTGCACGAGCTTCAGCAACCTCTCAGTGCCAGCTCGTAGAGGCGTAGTTGATGGGCAATACCATCTCTCCATCGCACGGGCTCGATGAAGTTGAAATTATGTTGGAAAGGAATTCAAAATATGTTGCAACACAAATTAAAACACACGGTGAATATATATGTATAAATCCACGTGTATGCGACTTTTGTATATAATTAGGGCGCAGCGTCAGCGATTTGGATCCCGCAACTGGTTTTCAGTGGGTCACTGTACGGTTTATATGTACGATGAGGTCGAACACTTAATGTAATACGAATCTACGAGATAATAAATACTCGTAAATTTGATACCTGATACCTTCTGTCTCAGGGTGAATCTTTAGTTATTTAAAATGATTGGAAATAATGAATAAAAGTGCTTACTTGACTAAGAATATTGATTTCCCCTCGTTGTCCACGTGTGAGAATCCCAAAATTTGAACCGAACTGCTGTCAGCAGCACGCTCCTCTGTGCGGCACGAAGCTGCCTACAGTCGTCCGCTATGCACCGCTCCTGTCATCCTTGAGCTGCATATGGCATGGCAGCCTGAAACACGCCCTTAGAAACCGTTCGAACGTAGCGGTACCGGAGTTCCCAATGCATTAGGGCCGATAGCCGACTGAATAGTGCCCCTCCTTTGCGCGCTATGTGCTCTTTATGGGTCCGGATAGGCAAGTTTCTATTGAAATGCACTCCGAGGTACGTTCCGCGAGCCTGGCACTTAATGTTTTGCCCGGCAATATTAACCGGCACCACGATGAGATGTGATCTACGACAGTCTGGCCTACCCTAACATGAGATTCCAGCCGGCGCGGCCGAGGACTGATCACTGCGGAAAGCCCCGGGAGGTCGGCATGGAAACTTCTTGGTCGCTCCAGGCGATCTTGACGGTTCCATTATCAAAATAGCTCTGGAGCACTGTGAAAACATTTTTCGGCCAGTCTCGATCTGCCATAGAATGGAGGACTAGGGGCCGCCACTTGTTGTCAAAGGCTCCCGAGATGTCGAATCGGCGACCGATGACGTACCTCTTGCCGTTACCGCGATTTACCAATGCACACAACTCCACTATTGCGTTTTTCGTGGAGCGTTCATGCAGAAAGCCATATTAACGTCCTGATATCTTGTCGGTAAGGATCCCGTGAAGGACCGTCCTGCATCCTAAAGGTGGAGGGCATTCTGGGGTTTGTCATTCTCAAGGGGCTATACGAGACATTTAAGTTGGCTGAAAGCCCCCGGGATTCGCCTTGCACTATTCTGCTTTCTCCTCTGCGCGACAGGGTTAGTCTCTCTTCGGTAGTCATTTTGGAGACGACTGATCAACTTCTGTTTGCTGATCAGCTCCTTGGTCCACCACGCATTCGCGCGGCGATAGTGTTTCCTACGCGGCATCAAATCTTGGCTGGCTTTGGTGACCATGTCACCTAGTACTTCTGCGATTTTCTCAACATCCGCTGGGTGATCCGGCGGATGGTCAACAAGTCTCTCACGGGCCCCCTTATCGAGGGTTGTCTCGAACTTTTCCTGGTCAGCCCGACGAACGTTGAACCGCATGGCAGAGCCCTCGCCGACCTCCGAGGTATTGACCCGCGGTGACAAACTTCCGATTGGTAATGGAAAACTCAGGCACGTGTGGTCACCAGTGGTCCACTCGTCTTGCAACCTCCATGCACGTATGAATTTATACATACCAGAAGTCGCTAGTGTAACGTCAGTGAACGACATACGGGCGGCACTCCTGAAGGTTGGGACCTGACTAGCTTCATTTGCGATTCGAGAACCGAAGGACGCGACGAGGTCTCCCAAGTGAGCACCACGATCGGTGGTGCTGAGGCCCCAGAGGGAGTGTTGGACATTGGCATCCGCCGCCACCAGAACACGGCGACCCCTAAGACAGCTGAGGACCTTCTCAAGCTACATCAGGTGGACCTCGATGTTGTCCGAGTACTGGAAGTAGCTCGAGATTACGAAGAAGGATCCACTGGGGACGCGGGCTTCGACAGAAACGCAATGCGCTGTGCTTAATTGGCACACGCAAGCAATCTCCACGATGAAGTTGCACGTACCTACGGCGGCCCCTGGTTGCTCTGTTGAGCCTGCGGCGATACGCATTCCAAGCCCTCGGCCTCAGATGACCCAGGTGTTCGCCTCACAAATGGCATACGCCTCTTGGAGCACTAGTATGTCCAGATGCTGTTGACGAATGAGCTGAAAGACCTTTCTCGTTACTGCAATTGAGTGGAACATGTTCAACTGCAGTAGACTGATGTCGCGTTGCGCGCCCGGTCCCTCGATTCTGGGGGTCTGGGGGGAGTTACCAGTTGGAAGGGGTGGTTGCGATGCGATACCTACCGATCCTAACTAAGCCAATGTGACACTCATGAATCCTATCTAATAAATGAGTGGACTCACCGGTTGACGATCTTGAAGATCCAGGCGTTGGCTTGCCCTCCTGCTCAGTCAGTCCCTCGTCCTCCACTGCGACGCCACTGTGGACAGTGCGATGGCCGAAACATTTCCCTCGTTGGGAGGGCAGTGCCTCGACGCACGGCGGGCGACAACAAACCCTTGAGGGCACCATCCTCTTTGGGTCCCTCCTTGCAGTCACTGGAGTGGCTCTGGCACGCTGGGATCTATATGGCGCTCAGGACAGCTGATACACGACCGAGAGTCCGGTGAGCCGTTGGACTGCTTCTCGATCTATCGCGGGTCATCAATCGCCAATTTCCAGGTGACGCAGTTTCCACTGCTTGGCGACGTCTTCGGGGGTGGAAGGGACAATCGGTAATAACGATTTGCTAGCTTCCGAACTCGAATGAACGATTGGGGGGGGGGGGGGGAGATGGCGAGAATGGGAAGGAATCACTTGGCATGAGTTTACAACAGTGAGTGGTAATGCGCGTAGTTGATGGTCACGATACTGTTTGTTCTTGGATGAGGAATCAAACGGTTGGATCACGTAATTAATAAAATAAATACTCGATTATATTCCGTAATAAGTGGTATCGTTGCTGCTGCCCTCCTGCTGAGATATGGAGATGAAAAGAACGGCCAATAGGGCGCGAGCGTTGCGCGGCTCTACGTCCGTGTGCCGCGGGTAAGCGGTGTGCGTGCTTCCCTTTCTCCACGTTCGGGCGTTCCATTGCGCTAGTTAGTGAAAGAGAGAGGTGGAAAGATATTTCTCTCTCGCTCATAGGCACTTTCAAGACAATCCTTTCAGGGGCGGGGGCAGGTAGAGGGGGGTGGGCGTAAAAATTTATTAGTATTAAGATTAGGATTATTTATTAGAATACAAGAATAATCTGATCAGATCTAAACTTTAAACAATAATCCTCGATTATTAAATAAATTAAATAATTTATGCAATTGCCTGATCAGACATTTAATGTTTAAAATTGAATTCCCCACTAAAATCCTCCATTAGAAAATCGCGAGCTATGCCCTGTGGATTTCAGCATCCATTGTTTATTGTTAATTATCTTTGTAAGAGACCCTTTTACAGTATTTCGTCAAAAGACCTTTCTTGTTGTAAATTAAATTTACGATGAAAAAGATCTGTTTGAAACGTAGATAAATAAGCACAGTCGGTAATTGAACACTTGCAGTCAAAACCAAAAGGTCCGCAGCGACACCTCGGGTCAGTAGATCAACGAGCTGACCCCGGAAGCCCAAATCTTAAGCCAGTCTTTATCAGTCACAGGACGCGGTAACGTCTATTTAATTGTCAGAAATTCTCTATCAGTAGAACCTCACCGAGTACATCACCAACTACATCACCAAGTACATATCCGTCAAGTATAAGGACAATTTCTCCTTATAATCTATAACAATTTACTGTCAATCAGTACATCACCGCACAGTTAGCAATATTAATTTAATGCACCTCGGGAAATAGTGTGAATAAACCCGGTGTTAATTCTAGGCTGTCGTGGCACGTGGCCCCAATAAAGTGTTATAGAAAACATATTTAATCAGTGTTAATAATCTATTCCACCGGCTAGCCGTAATCCATGCGTCCTGAAATTTTCCATCCCACGTCCACCCTAAATTCAGACAATCCCTAAACAACCTCTTTTGATAGAATACTGTAGGCCTGTTGCGTCATGAGATAATTAACATTTAAACAATTATCTCCGGAATGCCAAGGAGGATGCCCGTGGTTTTCGGAATTCTTCTACTTAAAACTGCTGTTTGACCCAAAAAAATGGCGGAATTTCGGATAAATAATATATTGAGACAATTTTGATAATTTTTGGGAATTCCTGCTAATGACGGTCGAAGGACATGGATAATTGAGGACATAAACTGCAAATTTCGGAGTTAGCGATAATAAACCGGACGTCTGAATCTTATTACAATATTTGTAGAATAATGGAGGAAAAAAATAATAGAGAAAAAATTCTCATGAAAAACTATTCCGCGACGGAACAGATATGGGAGGGGGGGATAAACGATAATGGGCGCCTGGTTACAGCATATAGGTTACCGCGTGGTACCACTAAATTTCCCTGGTCGAAGATTCTATATTTTTCTACCTGCTTTGTAACGTAGTACTGGTACCGCTCATTTCGTACCTTCAACTTGTTTTTTGATTACCCAATGTGATCGTATTTTTCGGAACTGCTCATTGGCCTTCCATTATCATCGTTTGTGAATTTGTGACGTGAATTAGTGCCATAAATTGACGATTTCGTTGTGGAGACACGTGCTGTGTTCGACATTTTTGTCCGCCCTGCTGAACCACTCCATATATTCCTATCAATTCAGATCCCTCATTAAATAGATATGTAGAAGCAGTTTTGAAGGTTCAAAATTTGAACCAATCTATCATAGGAATCATCGTCTTTGAAAACCCTCTGAGATTCTTTAGGCCCTACCCAGAATACACCATTTGGAAGTAAAGTCTGCGTCGCATTCAGCCGAGTTATTCAAGGTGAATTTTGAAGTTGAATCAATATAGATAAATAGAAAATTAAGCATGCATATCTCATGTTATGGGAAAGGAGGGGAGTGAATATGTATGATGGATATACATGCGCAAAAGCGTCTACCTCAGCGATAATCTCCAACATTGAATTCATGATCCTCAATTTCGAAGGTCTCATTATGATCGTCATCAGATGAGGCATCATGAATGAGATCCTGTACCGTTATTTGGCGGAGGTGTTCCTAATAGGGGAATACCGTGATTCAAATCCTCAGACTCGACTGTAGGGAATTCTAAATCTCTTGATTTTATGCCTGTCCTGAGAGTTCCATTGACATAGACTGGATAAAGTTTCTTGATCTCCACATGTCTCTGCATGATCAGTGATCCAAGATCATTCGATAATACTTTTCATGAAGAGCCCTATAATAATGAAAAACCTTCAGACTACGACGATTCTTAATCCCGTTCTTCAACCAAAGATTTCGACATTCGAGATCGTTGATTGTATTATCGAGATTATCTTGGGCGACGTAATCACGAATACTGTGATTAGTGGTTAATTAGCTCGTATTATGGCTGAAGAATCGTTGTATCCCATGATACTGTTTCATAGTATCAGTCCAGATACAGGAGGTATCGGGATAAACAAATTTCTTAATAAAAGGTTAAAAATTAGCTTTGGTTTTTCGGTGTGAATGGAAAAAGCTGTTGTCCTCTTTACATAAGATGCCCACTGCGGTTATTGTTATGTGCTCCGTTAAACGACCACGATAGTAATTACGTTTCGTTGAAGACCTGTCATCAATCTGATTCGGCTTTCCTTCAACGCCAAGACAAAACTTTGCATTGCTCTATATTACTTCAGCAACTTCCCTGAGGTAGCTTGTGGCGAGACCACATAATATATTATTCCCCTCCTCCCCACGTTTCATATGTATCAGTGTGTACATATTTTAACCCACTGTTGGACTTATCCACGTAATCCCTCTTCTCACCCACTGCCCCTTTCTCGCCACACACTCACCACGCAGCCGAATCACGAAATTTCAGAAAAAACCCTGAACACCTGTCGTGCCTCGACTACAGCCCACTGAAACTCCGACCCAATAGCTACCCAGTAAGGTATGATTTCGGGAGGTATTGTCAAACTTTGATGTCGCCGACAAGAAAACAAGAGACAAGTACCCTCGGAATCCGTGCGCGGCGCTGTACACCGTCTTACCCTTATGCGCGTTTCGTCCCCACCACTCGACAATTTCTGCGGTGAACCATTCAAGTCTCAGCGAAGGCGCTCATTTTTTTTGCACTCTCGCTCAACAAAAGGTTGGCATGCATCACTTGATACATTCTCGCTCACGATTTTCCATTTGCACACGAATAAAGTATTTACAAGGAGGCTCTTTCTCCGTCACCCAAGAGGTAGAGTCATCGACGCGTTTTATCCAAAGTGGTATCCTCCGTAGGGCTAATCCACTAAGTCGAGAGATGGACACTCGTTATGATTTGCAAACCTGGAAACGTAAAGCAATAAATAACGTGAAAAACATGTAAGTCCCATCACCTATTATCTACTCAACTTACCAATAACCATTGCATCAGAATAAAAAATATATTGAAGATCGTAGAACACAATCGTCGAGGGCTGGAAGACCCAATTGAGCTCCGGCAACCCATCCTGAAGGACCACCATAATCACCAGGATTATGGTGGTCCTTCAATTGGTGAGTCTTAGCTGAAAGAGTGTATCGTTCATTAGATATGTCGAAAAATGAGCCAAGTTGAAAGTTCCCACCTATTTTTACATTCATGATCATACGTTTGACCAATTTCAAACTAATGATCATAAATTTAAAATTGGTAGGAAGGTTCAACTTGTTCCAAAGGTATACATTAGTGTGCATATTTATGATGTTCAACTTCCCTTTGATGAATGCATCTTCTGAGAATTGTTTCCTACGTGCTTCATAGTCCTTCACGTTTGAGAATTTTTCCGATTCCCCGCATACTGTGCAGAAGTTCTCACGAAACCGCTTTTATGTTCAACTTCAAATTTGTGAATGCCCATTTTGATTAAATCGTACTTCGAACAGAAAAAAAGGGATAGCTCGGGTGAAATCTGCTCATTGATGGCTGTCACGAGGCATGCCAACACATTTAGTGTCTGCAGAACTCTTTTCCCGGCACTCTGCATCAAACTCTCTGAAATCAACGTGATTTAATGGAGTTGGCCCATTGGATGAATCAAACCTCCCCTGCTGATCTCTTCTGTCAACTGATACGGGAGAGAAGTGTCGACATCACGAGCAACGAGTGCGCTATTACACTCCTTACACGATCCGTGGAGCTTGCGTGCCATCCAACCCACCAGGAAATACACACCATAGTGTTCCGTTGTTGACAACTGACACGGTTCTAGTGCGCGATTTGTCATTGCGCCACTTTCCTCGCCTACCAGCTTGCTCTCTTTATTACGTCGACTGTCTCGTGATCTGAGTATGAAGAGTTCTTGCTGACCTTCAAGAACATAGCCACTGCTAGAACTCGGAATTTGTGACGCACACGAACTGGACGAGGGTGCATGTCACCAGCTCTGGCTTGAGAAAACAAATTCTCACAGGGACTCGAACCGAACCGTCTCGGGAAGAAGTATTCCATTTTCCCGGTGAGTACGTATTGTTCGTGAGACTGCAACGTAGCTAGAGTAGACATCTCTATGCCACGTTAAATTGCTTTCCGTTGAGGCGGCTTACTGAATGTCAAGGCGTTCACCAGCTCCACAAACTCCGTCAGCTTCTTCCTCCTATCGTTACTCCTTTTGTCATTTCCGAGGGCTTCACTCTTAGGTCTCCCAGACTGATGGAGTACCATTCATGGACTTGAAGAATGAACCATCCTGTGGTTTCCGCTGCTGGAGGAACCGTCGATTCTGCGTTCTTTGCCAAGAGAGTCAAAGTTTTCCCAACCTCCGTGGAGAAAACCTCACGGACAAGCCTGACATTCATTTTGTTGAATTTGCCAGGCTGCACATATTCCACCTTCAATTTGTAGGCTATCGGAATTCCCCCACGTCCGTAATTATTAGCCTCGACCAGCGACGCAACATACTGCATGGAAATGATCATCCCAGGCGGATTGTTGGCGAGTTTTATATCATCGGGGATGTAAAAATCCGTCCTTTCCAGTTGACAACACATATTTTTTAGGAGATGCTCACGATCTGGAACCATCCATAATCGTTCTCCTTTCTAGAAAGGATGAGGTCAAGACGGGCTGCATTGGTTTTGACTGCAATGAACACCTTAAAAATTTCACAATGCTTGATTGCTAGGTCCTGAATCTGATGACAAGCACGATTACGATTATTTATGAATGTCTCCATCATGATAGAATCATAGAGAATGTTGAAGATTTCTTATTTTTAGGGACAATATAAAGGACATAGTTCGAACTAATATACCATGAACCATCAATGACCTGTTCGTCCGCTATTTACTCGATATCACCTTTTTTAACTGAACAGATGTTTCTATAAAAAATTCGGGATGACCCTCCTTAAATTGAAAATTCACTAGTAGGATAGAACTTTTTTTGGCAAACGAATTCAAATAATGATTGAAGATAAAAATAATTGGTAATAGATGAAAATTAACGTAGTATGAATAACGCGGCACGCGTAGCGTATGTGCTCATGCGCATGCGCACTCGTCCGTCAGAATAATATTCTTTAATTAATTAATATCCGATAAATGATGATTGATAGACCAATGACAATGGACTATATATGACCTACAAACAATTTTCAATCCAATGACTAGGTTACTTTTGACCTTCAATCGAAAAATAACAAATGGGGTGCTAACTTTTGCTTGAAAAAGTTTTTAATTAATAAAATAATAAATATTGACTATCAAAGCGAATTGATCGAAAATCAATGGTCTTCAATGGACCTTCAAAGGGCCCGAATGGAGAAACTGATCAATTTTTACCTATGGGGAATGAACTACCTGGGGCCCTTACTGCCCAGATACTGTCACGTCCCAGGTGGCGTTGATGACAACCTGTCCGGTCCCGCTTGGGGGCTTGAAGATTTGAATACACGCCAGAGTTTTTGTACGCATTGGCAGAAAAAATAAAGAAAAGACGATAATCTGTTTCGATTCAGTATATTATAAAAAGGAGAACTAAGTACTTATCTTACCTATATACATACAATAGTGAAAAATACATAGAATTTAATTCACTATTTGTTTTAAAAATTATAGGACTGCGAATTACGTTTTGGTCATTTTTTTCTTTTCGAGATGATTTTTTTTTGTTCTCGATTAAAATCCGTGCAGAATTCCTGCAAGCAAACAACCAAGATGTTTGAGATAGCGACGAGTATGCGGTGCCGATTTGGGATCGGTGGGAAAAATAAAAAGACACGAAACACGTTAGCTGATGGAAGATGTACTATTTAATTTATTGTAAAACAATTTGAGGCGTAACCTCGCGTCTTTCGAGAGAACTTGGTCACAATAGAGTTTATTAATTTCAATTCACGCACTGCTGGTGATATACTAAAACAGTTATAGAGTACGCGATTGAAAATTGAGGCTTTCTTTGAGATATTTAATTGAGAGATAACTACAAACACTTGAACGTCTGTTGTTCGTCAACGCTGTAGATGAACTGGGGTTCAGAAACGTCCGTTGAGTAGACGAATCTAAACGCGTGGTAGGTTTTGATCCATCTATAGGATTTTGAGAGAAACTATTTGAATCTCAATAACTAAAAGTGATAATTAGTTATCATCGCAATAGACTCTAATTGGTTATGTACAACTTGATAATTATGGAGAACACTATTTGTTGATAAGTTGAGTCCGATTCCAATTTGCGAATATTCTATCGAGAATTGCTTATTGCGTATTCACTGTTGATCGTTGAACTATTCTAGACTGCTTGAGACAGAGCGTATATCTGTTTTTGGATCTCTTTATATACCCAAGGGTTGTTTTGATGGGATTAGCAACCCAAGGATTTGTAAGGTTCGAGACGAATTCCTCAGTTTGAATGTTCTCGAATTCTTCGCTAGAGAATTGGCTGAATTTTCTCTCTCTTTTAAACACAAGAAACACCGAATAATTTTATACAGTATTTTGGTCGCATGCTTCGTGCAAGGGAAAGAAAGCGACGGAAAAGTATAAATGTCCTCAAGGATATTATCAAAGAGGCACCAGGACCCTTCATGTTTAACCATTTCCAATTACAGCTCTCCGTCGAATCTATTTCCTGAGTTCGAAAATGTTTTTCGCACACAGCTCTCCCAGCAGTCAATTCATCACGATTTAATGCGATTCCCCACTCCGCTAATTCTCTTTTCAAAACCGAAACAAAATGTACTTTTCCGGGATTCGTGCTATAACCCGTTTTGCATCCTTGAACCGCACAAGATGGAATTATTTTTTGTTCGCAAAAACCACAAAAACAAAAACACAATTTTAGCGAAGATTCAACAGCAGGATTTACCATAGAAACCGAGGAGTGGGGATGAAAATAGCAGGATGGGGACAGAACAGATGGCATTTTGCGCTGTCTGGATTGCAATCAATAGCGGGGAAGCAAAATCTTTATAGGCTTTTAGGTGAGTTTCAGTGGGCTGCTCAACTCTCTCAGCTGGAGAGGAGATCCGTTTCTTAGGCCCATAACCTATCGAGGAACATCGGATCTTCACCGAGGAAGTACGCTTCCACTCCGTCTGTGTCTCAACAGAGATTCTCTCCCTAATACATCCCCCCCCCACGGTGATCCCAAATCATTATCATTGAACATTTTATGTGAATAAAATGAAGAACATATTCAATATTATTCCGTTATTCAGTGGTCCTTTTATTTTTGATCTCGCCCATTATTTAGATTGAAATAATCAGAAACTTCCCAGAGTACCCAACAACACGTATGTCCATCAATAAACGTACCCTGGGCTGAATTCAAACTCTAACGACAGTCACTTTCTTCTTTATTCTTTGATGCTTTAGAAAGACACTTCGAAATCCATGCTGCTTTGGGTTGTATGTGTTCTGTTACTAGCATCCATTTATCACTTTTATCACAAGTAGGGGGGATGGAAGCCTTAGATAGAATCAATCGCATTTCTTCACAGAATTGCAAAGATTGCTTATTCTTTTGAGCAAGGCCTCCACATGAGGTAAACATAGAAACATGAGCGAGCTTTGGATGTACTCATGTCTTAGACATTTTAAAACTAATAAGGAAACTCAAATTCACAAAAGACTCTAATTTGCTTCGTTGTCTGATGAACACGTTGAGAAAACAAATAAGAATAATTTAGAAAAGCATGGCAACAATAGTTTTTTAATTCGTCTTATTTGCAAGAAATCCGCTAGGCCGTGGGCAGGCTAAACATATTGTTTCCATTGCGATCATGAACTCAGTATTGACTAATTATTATATATGTTGTATTTCGATTTCTTAATTAACATGGAATATAGAATCTATAGCTATAAAGAGATTCTATTTTTCCCCCTTTTCCGTGGATATCTGAAAATATATTCGAGATAGAATTTTTTATTATTTTTCCCGGGCTCGTGAGAAAAAATCCTTCGGGAAACCTCCGTCAAACCATCGTGCCAAAGTAATCGGAATTGTGCACGTTTTTGGTGTCGAACGAGGTTTATAGCACTCGCATTCAGCGCCTCCTATAAACCACTCGCCTTCGGCTCCTACAATAAACTTCCCACGAGTCCAAAAACACGTTCCGGTAAGCGCGTCATAACGTATTATAACATTCTTTCTTGCTCAACTTCTGTATATCTTCTGCTCAAAATGATCTTCGATTTATTCGGCATTGACATACTAGCAATATAAGTTAGATTAATTTCATAAAAATACCTCAATTCACAGGTAACAGGTGTTGTTGGACGAGCCGAGATTCTGTACTCTCTATTTTACTTGGGGGCTCTGATAACTTACAAAAAAGCCTGCAAAAACCAGCGATCCACAGGTAAACTTGATTGAACAATTTAATTGAATAATCCTCCATTAACACAAGTTCACCTCTATAGGGTGGTGCTCAATGATGACGTCAATGCTCTCCGTATTCATTGCAGTAATGTGCAAGGAACAGGGTATAACGACAACAGCTGTCTGCGTTGTATATGAAATATTCGTAGTACAGAAAGTCAGAGCACTGGATATTTTACTCGCCGTTAAGATTGCATTTGGCGGCAATAAACTTAATCCAACATGGTCAGGTGAAGGTACTAAGCGCCTCGCTGCTCTTACACTTGTTACAATGAGTCTGCTATTCGTGAGGTTACATGTCATGGGTTCTAGATTGCCGGTATTCACAAGGTAAATACTTCAACTCTTGTAATGCTTGGTGTGTTTTTGTTACGAAAAGGGACATCTGCTGATTCTTCATCTGATGTTTACTTGGTGACCTTGTCTATTGATCCTGTAAGGAATTATCAGGGAATCCCTTCGTTCACCGTGGAATCTGATAAAACATACTACATTTTCTTCTATGGAAAGTACGCAGAGAGAATGAACCAGTCGAGCCACGATTTCAATAAATTTGAAAAGGGATTTTTGGGAGAAATTAGTTTATGAGTTATTGTAATTTCGGATCTGTTATATTCTCGTGATTTGCATTTGTTATGGTTAAGTGAGAGTTTTTAAAATTTAATTGCGTTTAATTGGGTTTTAGTTCAAATTGCAGATATTAGACGCGCCTCGCGGTTTCTGATTCGGCTTAATTGAACTATTGGGGTCTAACAAAATGATCGCGTCTTAGGCCAAAATATTAACGAGCTCTGTGACTAATTTTTAGAAGCCTCTTTTTTTGTCTTCGCGGAAATGTGTAAGTGCAGCTGAGGTACTGCCGTTCAAATACGGGCTAGGATAGCTCGTTTTAGGGTTTGGGTGGAAGGTCACGCGATAAATGGCGAGCGTTGCTCTCGCGTGAATTGCCAAAGATCGAATTATGTGTAAGATTTCAATGTCAGGACGATAGTTTTAATTATAATCGCGAGTATATATTAGATTTTAATAATTGGAAGCCAAGTTAATGGAAATTAGACGATATAAGTAAGAGCAGTTTTATTTTATGATTATGTGTTCACACTTCGAGAGCAGTCGACGAACTGACAAACGATCTTGAAATTTCAAAAACCAAAGCATCGTCAGAATGGTTTCTTTCTTTCCATGAACAAAGATTTCTTCATATTAGATAATAAACAGAAATTGGAGTTTTCGTTGTAAGACCACACAGACGGCCCCTCCAGGAAACAATGACCTCATAGTATAAATATAAACTCCCGCTCAACAATAACATCGATTGCAAAAAAAAGTGGACTATATAATTGGCTGTAGTGGGGAAATAACATAAATGGTCCAACATTTGTGGCTAGGGTTGGGGAAAACCCCATATTGAAAAACCCAACCAACTCATAGAGTTGAACAAACCAAAAAAATACATAGTTCACTAGGTTGTACTTTTTAATATTTGTCTATCAACTAATATATATATATAACGCGTACATATATACTCGTATATATATACGAGTATTAAATCTTGGTTTTATATACTGTTGCATGAGTCAGAATTCTTCCAAGTCAATGTCCTTCCGAATTAAAAAAAATTGGGTAGCAGGTAGTGACTTAGTGAATGCATCTGCTCATTGATGATCTGTAGGAATGTATTACAGATTAGTTTTTTCTCTTCAATTTTATCTCTTGAAAAATGATACTGGATATCGATATGTTTTGATCGTTTATGGTCTGTTGGGTTATTAGCAATCGCGATGCACCGATTTTTATCCTCGAATATTACTATGGGTGTTTATAATTCCATTTTGATGCTGGTTAAGAGGTGTTTAAGCCAACAGGCTTCTTTAATCCCTTCAAACAGAACCATATACTCTGCTTCTGTTGAAGACGTTGCAACCGAATTCTGTCTCTTCGTATTCAAACAGATTGTATTCACCGCAAATAATTTGAATAAAAAACCAGTAGTGCTTCTACGATCAATTTCATTTCCAGCCCAATCAGAGTGCACATAACCGATCAACATATCTTTATAATCATGTGGCCTGAAAATCAATTTGACATTTAATGAGCCTTTTATATATCGCAGGACTCTTTTCAAGCATTGCCAGAGCTCTCGATTATTTTTACCCTGATACCTGCTTAATAGGTTGAGAGCTGCACACATCAGGGCGTGTACACAACATTGCATGCATTAAACAATCAATGAGGGTTTTACATGGGGCTTCATTATGTTCGTCATAATTTAGAGCTGTATAATTTAATATCGGAGGTAAAGGAGTACTAACTGCTTTGTAATTGCTCATGTTAAATTTCTTCAAAACATTTTGTAAATATCTATTCTGATCAAGCGTAATTATACCCTCTTTTCTTTCTATGTTAATACACAATAAAAAAATTGCTTCATTCATGTCTATCATTAGAAACCGTTTCATCAAGTATGGTTTAAAATTATTCATTGTAGTTTGTTCACTTGTAGCAATGAGAAGATCATCAACATATAGAATTACATAAATGTTCCTCGTGATGTGACCTCGATCTAGGAAATATCAGCAACGGTCAACAGAGGAATTTTGAAAGCCATGTTCTTTGAGTGCCTGATTGAAATGTTGGAACCAGCATCGAGCTGCTTATTTCAAACCATATAATGCTTTATTTAATTTACATACATGGTTGTTTTTTTCTTTTATTCCTTCTGGGACACACATGTAAATTGCCTCTTCTCAGATACCATTGAGGAAAGCGGTTTTTACATCCATTTGATGGATCAATAAATCGAATTTATTAGCAATAGCCAAAATTAATCGAAAAGTGCTAATTCAGGCGACTGATGCAAAGGTTCATCGTAGTCTAACAAGTATTCTTCGCTAAACCCTCTCGCGACTAATCTAGTTTTATATTTTGTTGTTTCCACTAGCATCGTTTTTAATGGTAAAAATCCAGTTACAATCTATAATGTTTTTTTTTTATTTGGGCAGGGTATTATTTCTCATGTATTATTTTGCAAAAGTGAATCAATCTCCTCTTTCCTAGCTCTTTCCCATTTCGATCGATCATTACAAGTTTTAATTTCTTGATACGAGCTTGGAATATCAGAAATGACCGATTGTGCACTTGTGTGATAACAATGTTCTTCCTCATAAGAACTTACAGGCATATTTTTAATACGTGCACTTCGTCGTGGCTCGATCGCGTTTTCATCGTTTTTAGTGTTTACTATACTGACCACCCTAACGGTCCCGAAGACCATCGTGACCTCTCGTTACGGTGGTCAAAGATGATTGGTTGAGATCGGGGGGCAGTTGACCGCGAGATTTTGAACATCCCGCTCGCCCTGCGTCACCCCCTTGGTGACGATATAGTTTCCATGATGATTAACCTTGATCTTCCAGTAGATCATTGATTGGTAGTGGTACCAATCGATGAATTGCCCGTTGAGTTTCCCTGTTTCCTTTCCGGAGTGTGGCAACGCTGGTCAAGTTGTCCTGCTCTGGGTGGATCCTGATGACTCGAGCCAAGGGCCATCTTGTTGGCGGTTCCTGCTCGTTCGTTATCAGAACCAACGAACAGATCCCGATGACGTTCGTTGGTTGTCTCCACTGATAGATCGGTTGGCATCGGTGCACGCATTCGCGTGCCCAATGGTCCCAGAAGTTCTGAACCTTCTGTGTAATGAGTTGCCACCTGTTGAGCCTGTCCGTGACCCGGTGTTAGTGCCGATGCGTCTTGCGTGTCATTGTTGATCGGGCAGAGTAGTCTCGAGTTCAGGCTGGCCTCGACCTGAGTTAGAAGCGTCGTAAATTTCTCGTACTTCAAGGTCGAGGTTCCTATAACCTTCCTCAAGTGATATTTGGTTGATTTAACCGAGGCCTTCCACTTGCCTCCCATGTGTGGCGAGTAGGGCGGGATAAATCTCGATTCCGTTCCATTTATTGCTAGCCAGTTTGTGATGGTAGCCGATTCGCTTGATGCCGGGTCGATGAGTTGTCTAATTTCTTTTTGTGCCACGATGAAATTAAGTTCCCTGTCACTGGTCAGGGTGGCGCAGATTCCCCGTCTTGACGAAAATTTTTTAGATGCTGCGATGAAGCTCTCCGCGGTAAGGTCTATTACCTGTTCCAGATGAGTTGGCGAAAGAGACAAACAGACAAATGTACGCCTTGTACATTGTTCTACTTACCCCTGAGCCTCTCCACCTCAAGATGTCGATTGGGCCGGTGAAGTCGGATCCTGAGTGCAGCAAGACTCTTGATGGCGTCACTCGTCGCGATGGCAGCTGTCCCATCAGCTGTTGAGCCCTCATGGCTCGATGACGTACACAGCTGACGCACTTGACGATGTGCGAGCGTACTGGTGCTCGCCCTCCTATTATCCAATGTTTCTGTCAAATGTATGCCGACGTAAGTAGCGTACGCCCGTGGAAGCTCCTCAGATGAGCATCTGCGATGATGAATGATGATAGCGGTGAGCGACGTGGGAGCATAATTGGATTTTTCTCTTCTGGATCTAATTTTGAGTTTCGAAGACGTCCACTCATGCGCATGACGTCGTTTTCCAAGTATGGCATCAGCGTTGCCATGCGATGCTTGGCTGTCAGTGATTTTCCAGTCTTCAGTACGTTGATTTTCCGTCCGAAGTAGAGCTGTTGGGTGTATCGAACCCAGAACAGTCTCGCGTCTTCTAGTTCCTGTGGTCCCAGTTGTGGAGAACTCGGTGTGGGCTGCCCCTTGAATTTGTTTGCTGTGTAATGTAAACTGAGAAGAAAATGAGATTTGAAGATTCAAGAGTGTGTGGGTAAGGAGGGTATGCATGAATGGAAGTATTGTTTCATGGACTAGGCACATGTCATCGGTGTGACGTTGTAGGATCGGGTCAGAGGCTGAGTCGAGGAGGACAAATCAGTTAGGTGTGAACCGAGGTGGCAAGAGGTCGTCCTCTAATTGAAAACGAGTACGGAATGTAGTTCATTATTGTTTAACATTATTACATTTCATATTATTATTTTTACATATATGCTCACGTGTGTTGGTATTATTTAAAGAACCCCCATAGCCTGGTCGAATCTCTCAGGCTGTGGCTCGACATGCCTTTTTTAATGATGATGTTCTGTTGATCGGTCTATCTGCCTCGGTAATATGCAGTGGATATGAGTTGGTTATGTCCGGCTTTGCTTCCTTTGCCGCTTCTGATGATAGTTCCGCATCTAATGATAACTCCTCTGATGCTGCTAACCAATGTTCTGGTGGCTGGACAAGCCATGGTGGTCTTGTCCACCAGAGATGATGCTCCTCCAGTTCCTTGGGTGATATTCCTCTTGATATGCAGTCTGCCGGATTCTCCTTTCTGTTGATGTGACTCCACACAGCAGAAGGCAGGGTATCTTGGATCTTGAGAATCCTGTTCCGCACAAAGTCCTTGCACCGAAATGGGTCTCCGTTGATCCACGTGATGGCTACCGATGAGTGGCTCCATAGATATAATTTCGTATTTTCCAGTTCCAATGTTCGTTATACATAGGTGACTAGATTTGTGACCATGACTGGTGCGGTCAGCTCCAAGCGCGGAATGGTCATCTTGAGGGGTGCCACGTTGGTTTTTGGCACAGACCAAACTGACGGTAACTCCTGATCATGCTGATGAAATTCGAAGATGGACCGCTGCACCTATTGCTAGGTTCGATGCCTCCGCAAATCCGTGTAGTTGAATTTCCTTTTCTGACGAAAGATGTAGCCATCGTGGTATTGAGGGGCTGCTTAATTGTTGAAGGCCCTCCCTGAAGAGTTTCCACCGTTTTACGTGCGTTACTGGAATTGGATCGTCCCAGTCTAATTTGAGCAGCCATGATTTCTGGATGATGATCTTCGCCGTGACGATTACCGACGCGATGAGTCCCAAGGGATCGTAGATCGGCGCAATCTCAGACAAGATTACGCGTTTGGTGATGATATCCGCATTAAAGTTCTTGGCCTTGTAGTGAAAAGTGTCTGTGTGGGGCTGCCAGCAGAGTCCTAACCCCTTTCACGTTGATTCCTCGAATTCGATGGTTGGAGCTGATCCCGGTGATATTCCGAGCCGTCCGAGTGATTGTGGTACGTTGCTGTACCATTTCTGTAGTGGGATGCCGCCCGCCATGTAGAGGTCTAGTAGTTCCCTGATGATCTTCTCTATTTCCCGTTCGGCTTTTGCACCTCCATAAAAATCGTCCACGTATCACCCTTTTGCGAACGTTGGCAGGGCCAGAGGGAATCGATAGCCTTCATTGACTGCCAGCTGCTTCGCACCCGAAGAAACAATCAAGGTGCACAGCTGGTGCCGTAGGTGACCGTTGTCAGTTGATAACCGATGAGCTGCCCTTCGTCGGTTTCTAACAAATCCGTTGATAGTCCCAGTCTTCCTGATGGACTCAAATTTGGCGGGACATTTTCTTGATGTTCGCGCCCAATACCCAGCGATGCCGATGAAGCCAGGTGAGGACGTCAGGGCACTCTGTTTGTAATTTTGGTCTAGAATGGAGAATGTCATAGAGTGACACTCCCGTTGAGCATCGATGGAATGCGTGGAATAGGACTCTCTTTGTCGTCGTGTTGTCCGGTCTCAGCATTCCATGATGAGGCAGATAATATGCCTGCCGTGGCTTTGACGTCGATGATGTCCGTTGCATACGATCCAAGGCCTCATACTCCTCGATGAATTTCTTGGAGGATGTATGAGCCTCTGGATCTGCTGATAGTCGCCTGATGAGCTTCTGTAGACGTATCATCGCCGTCAATGCTGTATCCCCTAAGGCGGCTGGCGACGATTTAAACGGTAAGCGTACGGTTAACGAACTATCAATCAAAAACTGCGCACATAAATAAGTTGAAATCAAGATTTCTACAGAATAAGTAATTAAATAGAATATAAACTTTTAAGCGTATGAGTAGTAAATGTACCGTCCCGTTAATTCCCTTCGATGAGTTTTGATGAAATGCTGCTCGCATTCTATATTAGCCTTGCTCCCAACTGCAGATGGCGTATCCGGTACTTCCCCCTGGATCCAGAATTTTTTCAGGAGGTCCAGCAGTTGTTGATTGATCGTCTTTGTGGTCACCCTCGGTGACCTCTTATTAGCGCAGCCTGTACAACAGACTGGCCCGAGACTACCCAACCAAAGGATGATTGCTGGGCGATGAGTTTTGATCCTGTAACTCCCATGATTCTTTCCGAGATCATTGTTCCGTAGATATCAGCTCCGATGATGATGTCGATGGCCCCAGGTTGTAGGAATTTCCGATCTGGCATTTCCCATAATTTCAGAGGAGTCCTCGTTTTCCAAGCTAATGGCGGTATTTTCGCCATGCGCTTGCTCAGGATGTGCACTTCCACGTTGACCGGGACGGTAGAATTATGTCTCGGTTGTAAATCGAACGACTCAACCCCACGCGTGATGAAGTTTCTCCGATGCTGATGATTGATACCGACGGTGACCTCCGTTTCAGACGTAATTGATTGACGAAGTGCTCAGATGCCAATGACACTTCTGAGCCTTGATCGATGAAGATCCTTGTTGGTCTTGAGTATCCGATGTGATTCAGGGCAATGACCCTTGCCGTTGACAAGACGAACAGTTGAGCTCCTTGCTGGTAGGATTGTTGAGCTTCCAAAACGTTGAGTGTGTCCACCTTGTTCACCTGGTAGGATTCTAGTTGATGTTGATCTCTGTGATGATCGACCTATTAACTTCCTGATTGTTGTTGATCTTCGTGATGCATGGCTTCAACATAGGGATGATGTCCGATTTTATTTTTCTCCGGTTGACGATGATCACCCGCGTGGTATTGTTCTGGTTGCTGATTGTAGAATTGGTGGTATACTTCCGGTCGTTGAGATTCCCCGAGATGACTGTGAGAGGTCATTGACCTCTTACCTAATGATGATTCACCTTGTGTTGTATCTTGACAAGATGCTGGTTTAGATGATTTGCTGACAGGATGCTGATTGTTGAATCGTCTTTGTGTGTTAATGATGCCATCTCCTATGAACGAATACAGCGGTGAAAGTAGCCATAATTATTATACAGGATAATAAACTGCTACTCAACCGCTTGTGTTGTTGTCCAACGATGTGCTGTACTGTGATGATGTTCCCGGATTGATTTGTGTCGTTTCACCGTGGATCCATGTGTGATGTAGTCCCTGACACCTCCTGTTGCTCTTGAGACCCCATGCAGTTATAGCAGAGTCCGTGGCCTCAATGCGTCATTATAAAAACAACCTTGCCAGGTTAGGATTTTCGAAAACCTCGCATGGCCTATTAATCTACTCTGCTTACATCATTTCAAACACTTAGGTCATTACCCACTGCCATGGAGGGGGGCGGAGGGGGTTGCGAAAAATCCATATTGTCGGCTAGTTCAGATGGCCGAAGGATACTTAGCAACGGTGACGGAGTCGAGCCACAAGTGACTGACGCAGGCGTAGCCCCCGTGGGAAACCTCGGGGCGGTGGTCCTTGTTGTCAGCTTGACACCCAGAATGTGAAAGGTGGAAAAGGGTATTTGGGATTGATAGAAATAGAACAGAAAACAGAAAGAAAAGAGAAGAGGAGACTCTAATTCGCATTCATAGCTCCAAACTGGCCAGGGTTACCCGGAGAAGATTACCGGGCCCCTGCCTCAAGACTCTCGTCTCGGACAACAAGAGCTGGTTGGTCTCATTCATTCATTCCCTCATCGTCGTGGACGTTTCTAATTTCCGTGTACGCATCCACAAACTTCAGCCACATACACTCCCTGCAAAAATCTGCGAACACGGCGAATGACTCCTTCTGCGACCCTAGTGCTTGTGCCGCCCGGGGGCCATGAGAGATTCCTGATTATATTCGCGATGCACTTCCGCTGTGGTGCATATATCGGACAGTCCTTAATAAAATTCTGGACTGTGTCTTCAGCCTGGTCACAGTTGCTTGACGGGGCAAGGCACCGGTCTTGAAGAGAGGACTGGAATTGCTCATGCCCCGTCAGAACCGGCGAGATTCAGTGGTCGCCCTCGACCCACTTAGCGTCCAGGCGCGCCGCAGTATCGGGAAAGAATGCGAAGACGTTCCTTTCGCTTGGAGCTCGCTTAAACCGACGTCAATCGGGCGACCGCTGTCAGTTACGCGCGGATTCGCGGGATCAAGGCGTCAATCGGGCGACCGTTCTCATTCCGTATATACAGGGTCATTTATATGATCCTGCTGGGACTGCACCGGCATGTTTTGGGGGTGATTTGGAACCGAAAAGTCTTTTTCCACTTTTCGCTCAGGCGCACCCCTATCGAGATATGGGGGTGAAAAGAACGGCCAATGGGGCGCGAGCATTGCGCGGCTCTACGTCCGTGTGCCGCGGGTAAGCGGTGTGCGTCCTTCCACTTCTCCACGGACGGACGTTCCATTCCGCTAGTGAGAGAAAGATAGAGGGGGAAAGATATTTCTCTCTCACTCATTGCCAATTTCAAGACAATCCTTTCGGGGGGGAGGGGGTGATTAGATTACATAATTAATCCGGATTCCGCGGGAATCGCGAGCCATCCCCTGGGAATGTTGACATGGATTGTTTATTATTAATTATCTTGATAAGAGGCTCTTTTACAGGACTTTGTCAAGAGACCTTTCTTGTTGTAAATTTAATTTACAATAAAAATGATCTGTTTAGTTGAGGAACGTGATTTTTGGGTGGTCGGGCGTCGGAAAATCGGAATAGGTGTAGTGAGGGTGAGGTGAAGACACAAAAATACTAATTTATGAAAACTTCGTATTTACTCGTCACCAGTTGTAAAAACTATACAAAATTGTACAAAGTTCGTTGAAATTAACCCGTGTGAATTCGTTGATAGTTGAGTTGCAAAAATAACGTTGAGAGTCGTTGAAGGACGCGAAAAGATCCAAAAAGTTGATTGATACGTTGAATGTACGGTGCAAGACTGACTTGGGGGGGGGGGGTCTCAAGTTCGTTACCGAGACGGATGACCAGTGACCCGATGAACCCCGGAAGTATCCGAAATTAATCGACCACTTGTCGTCGAGTTGGGGGGCGTTTTTATGTCTAGTTTAAACAAGATCTCTTGACAAAAAACTTTAGGCCTCCTGCATCATGAGATAATTAACATTTAAACAATTAGCTGCGGGGGGATGCCCATGATTTTCGGGATTTTTCCACCAAAAAAGACGTTTTGACAATTATCTTGTAAACAAATGGGTTTACAACATTTTGTCAAGACGGTTTTTTTGCCAGGAATCCTATTTTAAACATTAATTATCTGTTTAAAAGAGAGAGAAAGATCACCCAATTCTCCAGTGAATATTCTTGAACATTCCAGAAAACTTAATTCAAATAGTTTTTCTAATCACCCTATAGAGGGATGAGAAAATCACCACGCGCTAAGACTCGTACTCCCAATGGACGTTTCTGACCCTCAGTTCATCTACAGCGTTGACGAACCACAGACGTTCAAGTGTTTGTAGCTATATCTCAATCAAATATCTCCAAGAAAACCTCAATTTTCAATCGCGTACTCTATAACTGTTCTAGTATATCACCAGCAGTGCGTGAATTGAAATTAACAAACTTTAACTGTAAAATTCTTTCAAAGACGCGAGGTTACGCCTCAAATTATTTATAATAAATTAAACAGTGCATCCCCCAATAGTCTAACGTGTCTTGTGTCTTTTTATTTTTCCCACTGATCCCAAATCGGCACCGCATACTCGTCGCTATCTCAAACATTATCTTATGCAAAAATCGCGAAAATGTCTTGGTTTATTAATTAATCGCGGATTTTTGTTTAAATTTGAAATCCAATTATTAAATAAACAAATGGATTTACGGGATCCCACCATGAGACATTTGTTGTAGAAAATTTGATTCTCTGCAAAAAATGTCTCATTGTAGCGGCTACATACCGCCTGAGGGCTGACCACCTGAAGTCGCCCACAGGAGCACAGCGAGCACACACACACACACGCACCCAGAGGAATTTGCCCAACACTATAGAACCATATCCAGTGGA
This sequence comes from Diachasmimorpha longicaudata, assembly GCF_034640455.1. Classification (NCBI taxonomy): domain Eukaryota; kingdom Metazoa; phylum Arthropoda; class Insecta; order Hymenoptera; family Braconidae; genus Diachasmimorpha; species Diachasmimorpha longicaudata. The sequence goes on along the minus strand of NC_087225.1, from coordinate 4,851,099 downwards.
CACAAGCCAGTTGGCTATCAGTGTCTCACCTGATAACATCTATCTAACTACTGTGCTCCAATATTAAACTCTGTAACTCTGACTAACGCTACGGCGAATAAATATATTATTTAATTATTATTCGTCTGTGGTTAGATTGGGATATTTCCTTGAACTAAATCTACCCCGAATCCTACATTATGACAAAAGGCCGTAAATCCATTTGTTTAGTTGATAATCAAGGAAACGCGTTTATTATTTAACGCGTTTATTATTATTTCCCCCTCCCCTCCCCGAAAGGATTGTCTTGAAATTGGCACGGAATGGAACGTCCGTCCGTGGAGAAGGGGAAGCACGCACACCGCTTACCCGCGGCACACGGACGTAGAGCCGCGCAATGCTCGCGCCCCATTGGCGCGAAAAGTGGAAAATGACTTTTCGGTTCCAAATCACCCCCAAAACATGCCGGTGCAGTCCCAGCAGGATCATATAAATGACCCTGTATGAGCAGCAAAAATTATGTAATACCTGAACTATAAAATGACAGTCCGCAATTTCCGATTAAAATGGTTTCCATGAAAGAAAAATCTCCCACCATTGAGACGAATATGTAACTTGTGGCTCAATCCCTCCAACATGGCTGCACATTAAACAGATGGATAGACGGGGGGGGGGATGCCGTTTTCCGGAAAAAAGAACAGCTTTCATTCGACCATGTCTCGAATGATCTCTCGAAGTCTATGAGCTAAGTGCCCCAACGTGAGCTATATATCAGCCACCATTAATTTTCTTAATCTCCGCAGGCTTCATCAATTCATTGTGCGAAGTAATATTCACCTTCCGTAAATAAATTTTCAAGTACAATTACTAGTAATGTGCAGTAGAACTCCTGTATATATACGTTCATAGAAACATGATATTGTTGCAATTATTACTCTCTAAATAATGACTCCACTTCACTGTCTCACTACGGCAACGATTGAGTGAATGCATTTCATTAAAAAATATTAATTATAAGAACAACACACTTCTGATTGTATCTATAAACAGGACGAGTCCACTTCTCTCGGATGTATTATTTGTATGATGAAGTTTTGCACTGATACTAGGGAATCCGCCACCTACAACTGTGGATGGGTCCTAATCCTCGAAAGTCATAACAAATACCATGTTTAATTCCAGATTTGACAATCCAGCATCAGCGGCATCGACCCCAACAAGGCAACTCACGTACAACTACTTGGCAGCTGTTAATTTGCGTCTTCTATTCCTACCTAACGATTTGTGCTGTGATTGGACCATGGGTACAATCCCGTTGATTGAGAGTATTTTGGATCACCGGAATTTGTGGACGCTGGCCGCTCACGGTTTGGTATTCGGATTATTTTTAACCGCTGTGTTCACCCATAATCGTCAAGTGTCTGTGATAATAGTAATGAGCTTATCACTTTTAACGTTGCCATTTCTGCCGGCTTCAAATTTATTTTTCCCCGTTGGTTTCGTCATCGCCGAGCGAGTCTTGTATGCACCATCGATGGGGTTCTGTATGCTTGTGGGACATGGCTGGAGTATTTTAGCTGAAAAAAGGTGAGAAACTATGCATTTATTCCAATCGATAGAAGATAATTTCTGTTAAGACACCAAATATTTCGTACTGGTTTGTTTAAGGGGTGCTACAAATTAGATGCAGGCGTGAATCGATATATGTAATTGTTGACTATCCTGGACTCATGTCTGACAGTAATGAAAGAAGCAATTCATTTATGAATTGCTTCTTTCATTACTGCTCATTTCATTACTCATTTATGAAATTCTGTCAATTCATTTATGAATTGCTTCTTTCTCTTGGGTTTCATGAATCAGTTTTTGCTAAGATAGCACGCATTCCATCTAGCGTCGTGAAAGAAAGAACACCAGTATATACAGATTATTTAAGCGATTTAGTGAATATGTCACGTACCACACAGTTAAACGCAGCAGATAACGTTAATTTTACAACATTTAGATTTAAGTTGTATTATGATAGAGCTATGAATCAATGACATTCCCAGCCGGGGGATTGGGTATTTTTAATTAATGATGCTGAGAACTGTGAAGTGGATGCGAACTATCTACAGCCATATAAGATACATAAAGTTACAAACAAGCGTAATGCAGTGATAAAATTAACGAACTATCAAACAAAAACTGCGCACATAAATATTTTGAAATCAACATTTCTACAGAATAAGTACTTAAATAGAACATAAACTTTTAAGCGTATGAGTAGTAAGTGTGCCGGATTGCGAATTGTTTTCCGAGCATTTCCCCCCTCTCTACCTTTTGTCCGGACACGGTCGTGCGGGTTTTCCCTTTGTTGATATATTCTTTGAGAAGGACGTCGACTCGCGGGGGGGGGGGGCTCAGGCTGTGACGGTCCCCAAAACGCATTGGACTTCTCTGATAAAGGAGCTGGTATGTTGGCATTTCGGAGGCGAGTACACAGCTTCACAAACGCCAAGCTCTTGTGTGAAGGATCTTTATCGGCAAGGTTGGCTCTATCTAGGTTCTATATAGATATAGGTTCTCTACTATCTCTTTTAATTTTAAAATAATGAGAGGATGAAGTTTTTCAAGATAATTTAACACTGGAGTCACGTCCCAAGCGGTAGAATATCTAGATTTACCTGGCTTTTCTCTGAAAACTCCTTTTAAAATCTAGGAACTAATCCATCGCTATGTATATCTTGAACCGAAATGAGAGAAATAGCTGAGCGAAAAGTGTTTATGGTACCATGACTTACTCCACTTTTGAATTTTTTATTTAGAAAACTAACAATCTCCGGTGATTTGGAATTAAACAAATCTAATTCATTTGTATGCACGTAGTTCCACCATGCTTTCAAAGCGCTTTTATATTGCTTATGGGATGATGCAGCAATTGAATTTAACATGGTTTCTATTGAGTCTTCATGGACATCTCTCCCTATGAAAGCTGAGCCGACAACTTGCCTGTCAGCAGGGAAAGGTCGGATGACAGTGGATGTGATTGACTGCAAGGAGAAATTGAAAGAGAGTGGTCAGGTTTCAGTATGATTGGCGTCCCACTGAGGAGTGAGGTAAATAAAGGGTACCATGGTTGGGTGGACTACATTGGTACCACTAACACTCCTTCTGTTTTATCATTCATGATCTTTCTGAGAGTTCTAAGAATGATAGAAAAGGGGGGAAATCGATAAAGATTTTCTGATTGCCATGATTTTGTGAAGGCGTCCACAGCTTCTGCTTCCGGATCAGGTAGTCGAGAATAATATCTCTGACATTTTCTATTCAGTCTAGTCGCAAATAAATCAATCGAGAATGGACCAAATTCATTTTCGATTTGCGTAAAACTCTCAGCGGAGAGTTCTCATTCTGTATCAATGTTTGAATGTCGAAAAGCTGCGTCTGCCTCCACATTATCGGCTGATGGGATGTCAGAAGCTCTTATCCAAATTTCTTTTTCTTCACACCACTTCCATATTTTTTGTGAAAGCTCACTGAGGTGAAGATATTGGATATCACCAACTTTGTTTACATACGCAATGGCCGTAGGGTTGTCCAATCGAAGCAATACTTCACATTCGGATAGATCAGAAGCAAAACACTTCAAGGCAAAAAAGGCTGCCTGTAATTCAAGGAAATTGATGTATTTTTTCGTTTCCTCTACACCCCAAAACCTAAAAGTACTCTGTCCATCATAAAATGAACCCCAGCCCGTTAAGGAAGAATCAGAGAAAATTTCACGAACATAATTTTGTGTTCTGATTGGATTCGAACTAATTAATACATTTTTCTTCCACCAATCAATGTTTTCTCTCGATTTTTCTCTAATAACAATTTTGTTTTCATAAGCTCCTCCATTCATTTTTAAGGCCAGAAATTTCTCTCATTCCAGTTTTCTTTTATGGATTAGACGATATGCCGCTGCGGGACATGCTGTTGCCAATACACCAAGAAACTTACCAAAATCTCTGATTTTGGAGTTATTGCTCAGCTTGAAGTGGTTACATAGACCCACTATTTGATTTTTCTTTCTATCCGGAAGATTCAGTGTTAAATTCATAGAATCAATAATAAATCCTAAAAATTTGTAATGGGTTTCATAATTTTCATAAAAATATATGGACTAATTGATAGTCCAAAGGGTAAACAGCAAAATTGGAAGAGTTTTTTCTGGAATTTAACTCTCAGGAATCTTCTATATTCTTCTACTATTGGTACAACGAAATAGGCATCTTTTAAATCTACTGAACCCATGAAAACTTTTCTAGAAACCAAACCCAAAGCAACCTTAATTTCCTCTAATTGGAAATGTAGAGGGCTTATATACTTGTTTAATTTTTTCAAATTAAAAATAAAACGAAGAGACCCATCAGTTTCAGGAAAAAAGGTGAAATGAATTGGTCTTCACATGGGAGACATTCCTCAATTTCACCTTTCATTAATAATTTATTTATTTCTACCTCAATTATTTTTTCTTTCTTGCTAGAGAAACTTTGTTTTCTCGTTGATGTTTCTTCTATTGGCATTTGTATAAAAGGAATTTTATATCCTTCTAGACAATTTCAGATGAATTTATCATCTGTAATTTTTTGCCATTCACGTTGGAAGTCATGTAATCTACCTGCTATCTTCTTTACCTGTTTTATTTCTTGGATAAAGATTGGCTCGTCGTCTGAGGAGTTGTCTTGGTCTGAGTTGAACCCTATGTTGAGTTCTGGTACGAAGTCTGGTAGTTTCTTTGGAAAGGTTTCCTCTTCCATTTGAAGGGACGACGGTTCTGTAATTGACCCGTCTGCTTGAAGTCTGCAGACGGGTATTTGGAGTTTCCACAGAGGCTTGAAGGAATCTTATTTGGATTTGTCTTTAATTTGTGCACAGGTTTTTTCAATGTCCTTAGCACCTTTCACCTTCTCTATAAGATTGTCTCCTTATAACCATTCGTCGGAAATCATCTCCTCCACAGTTGGTTTAATACTTTTGGTCATTTGGGGTGTAGTGACCGATTTACGAGCTATAGATTGTTGGCGAACTACGTCTGACATCATCTGACCAGCATGGCTGAGATAATCTGTAAGCACGTCCTCATCGACTCCATCTTGTGGAGAGTCGATAATCATGGAAACTGCAGCCCCTAATGCTGCCAAAGCTGTGCCTACATAGTTCTGAGTCTCCAGGAAATGCTGGCCTCGCTTTTTAGTAATGTCAGTCAGCATTGGAACGATCTCCAAGTTGAGTTTAGGGGCCTCTACGTAAAGCTCTGCCTTCCTGTTATACAATTCCAAGATTTCTCTTTTGTTCTTGCCAGGAAGACCTTGTTTTGTCCATTTCTCTCATGTATTTTTTAGCTCTGGATGAAATTTCACCTCTTTGAACTTATTCTCACTCAAATCAACTCCTAAAGCCTTCAAGACAATATCAGATTGATCTGACGGTTCCTCAACTGCTTGTGGAACATTCTCCAGATTCTTATCATTCTCCTCGTTATCCTTAACTGTAAGGATAAAGAGAAAAGAAAAGAAAGTGAAGAAAAAGTATGATAGGGGACACTTGTTGTGTATGAAGTGAAAAATGTTCTTATTGAACTTCACAACTTGAGAAAAAACCCCCTGCTAGAGTCGTGTGGAGTTATAGAGTGACTGGTTACTGGAATTTTTCTCTTTTTGAGAGTTCACCAAAGATTCCACAACCTTTGTGAAGTTAGAAATCTGACTTTGCAATTGATCGTATTTTTTGTTATCTTTTTCTTTACGATTACTCTTTTTTGATCTTGATCTTGATTCTGATCTCGATCGGGATCATTTTCTTTTACGATCTTGCATTTTTTATTGACCTAAACTATTTTTTCGTTACAATAAGTTAAGAAAACGTGTTAACGCGTTAGCGCAACGAAACAATATGAAGTTAGCCTAGAGAGGACGCCTAGTGGGGGAGGCGGCGGATTTGAATCCTTATTTTACTTGAAAACGTTGTGGTGTGAGCATGACAAGCATGACTACATATAACTATCATCGAGAACGAAACTTAAAAATATATTTTGTACGATATTTTCAACTAGTCATCATGTCGTCTCTCCATTCGCACTTTTCTTCGTGTGTGAAGTCAGAACTGGAGCTATTCACTATTCCACCTGCCCAAACAGGTATTGAAAATTCTCAATTTGTGTATGAGATTCTTGTATGTCCGCCCTCGGACGATGCCCCAATTGCATTCATTGTATCAGGTCATGGAGACGAATATATTTATTTGGCACATACCATGTTCAAAGCTAGAGCCAGAATCTTGAAAACCGATTGCACTGCTGCTCTTGGAGACTGTGTTGGCACTGTGAATTTTTTTTTTACATTCAATGTTTAATCAAGTGGATGTATATTTCAATCAAAAAGTTGTTACTCCTCCAAATAATCTGTCCACCTATAGAGCATATATTGAAGCACTACTGAACTATGGAGCAGATGCAAAGTCCTCATATCTTGGCATGGTTTTTTGGACTACTGAGAGTTATGGCGCAATGAATTCTGTTGCTGTAGTGGCAGACGATGGGACAAAAAACGATGCGCTTGCTTCACGTCAGGCATTTATTGAAGATGGAAAACTATTTGATCTTCTGGGATATTTAAATTGTGACGATTTCAATCAAGATAAGTTTTAGACGAACGGTGTTGAGGTACGTGTTCGTCTTATCAACGCAAATGTCTTATGGACGATAGTACGCAGAATTATAAGTTAAACATAGCAGAAGCCTCCTTGATTGTTCGTGGTGTGAAATTCTGCGCTGCAATTTTGATAGCTCACGCTAAAAGACTTCCACGGACAACTGCGAAATATCCTTTGACACGGGTTGAGGTTAAATCTTTTGTTTTCTATAATGGGATTATGGTAGAGACAATCGTCAATGCGATTTTGGGCCAGCCGTCTAAAAGAGTCATACTGGGATTTGTTGAAAATGCTAGTTTCAACGGATCGATTTCAACTTTCCAAATTTGGAGAGAAACTTTTCTTGTCTGAATATCGATGGAGGTCCAGTATCGACGAAACTTCTTCAGCCAAGTTTCATTTCTACCGGCTGCCTAAATGTGGAAGCACTCAACACCCTATTTGCCGGAATTGGAACACATTTTAGCGACCATGGAAATAACATTTCTCGTCTGGACAGTTCCGATGGATTTTGTTTATTAGCGTTCGATCTGACCTCCGCCTTATCTGCATGTTCAGCCATCCATTGGAATCTGGCAAAAAGTGCAAGTGTTCGTATTGAAGTTCGCTTCAATAAAGCACCAGAGCGAAATGGAAATTGTCCGTTTCATGCCGAATATGACAATTTGCTAGAAATTGATTCGACAAGGTAGGTTATTGTCGACTATAGTGGATGAAAATAAAAGACTACTTAGTGGAGGCTCAGTATAACATCGCATTAGTTGCATCTAGCCTGCTGAACGAGTTCCACACCAATTTGCCAGCTTACCATCGTTCTATGAATACCCTTGAACTCCTGGAAGTACTACCGCATACAGGTGCATCTATTATAGGTGTCTACCATGCCGACAGGGTCCCGTGGACATGACCTCGTCTCTATGTTATCATCATCATCACCGACAACCATAATCACTCTCGAAGCCCATGGGTTTCTGTTTACCTCTGTTGAAATAGGCGAGGAATCTATTCTGGCAGCTTCGGACTGCCGCCCGCCTATACAAAAATATCTCAGCGCTTTAAACGAAATGGTAATGCATATGAATTAAGCCAGAAAAGACTCCGAGATATATCGTCTGATGTGTGTGGGCAGTACGGCCTTGCTGTGCTTCACTCGTTGTCCAATGATCGGTCTTTACAGTCCTTCCATAAATCCTTAATTCAAATACAAATCGTAACGGTCGAATTTTTGTGAAAATCTTTTGATAGAAATTTAATTAAACCTTTCCAGAACTTGTCTGGCGAAGGTACTTTGCATTGTAATTAACGTTCTTTGAAAAATTATTCTTTCTACACTAATTTGATAGTAATAATAGCAATAATAATAAGACTAGTAATAATAGTAATATTAATCCTAATTATCCAATTTTTGTCAATAAATCATAGTATGTATCAGCCCCCATATAAGAATAGTTTCTGAATAAATAATTTATATATTATACGTCGATAAATTATTTATCATATAATTATTGCATGATCCACACATTTAACCCGCACTTCCCGCACCATTCATTTTCCACCCCTGTTTGTACATTTTCTGAACCATGTGACCCTTACCACCCAACCATCATCCACTTTCTGGCCACCATAAAGCTTTTTTTTGGGACCCTCACGGCAGGGGGCCCACCAGCACATCGCGGTTTTCTTTAAAGGACATACCAACAAAGGGAAAACCTGCTCGGACACGTTTCGAAAAAATTGTGTTGGGGGAACGGAGGTGGCAATTCTAGGAATAAATTCGCCGATCGTGGCCACTTACTACTGCCGTGTCCTCTGATATTACGAATAGAAGGTCATCGGTGTAGGCGATTTCGATATCGAAGAAGTTTTGCTCGAAGTTCTTGAGGAAATCACTGACGATAACGTTCCAGCCAGAGGTACCGAGGACTAATACGTGTGGAGAGTCCATAGAGGGCGGTTTAGAAACCTCTTCGCCACTCTAAATACGTTCTTCGGACAATGTCCCACAAGATGGAGAACTAGCGGCCATCAAACATTGTCAGAGCCTTTTGAGATGTCAAACCAGGGTGCACAGATGTTCTTCTTGGCGATATCACGATTGACTAATTGACGCGGCTCTACTATCGCATCTCTCGTGCAGCCTCCAGGTAAAAAGCTGTATAGATGGGCAGATATGTGGTCCTCAGAAGAACTGTGGCTGCGAGGAACTTGTGAAGGACCTTTTTAAAAAATTTAGCAACTATCGGCAAGAGTTAAATGGGATGATGAAATGTGGGGTGTGACTCATTCTCATTCATTTCTCTTAGGAGTGCATGGAGTGTGCCAACTTTCCACACTGTGAAGAAACCCCCGCACTGCAGACAGGTGTTGAAGAGTCCAGTGCAGAAATGAGGCACCTTCACTACAGCGGCTTAGAGAACCCTAACCGCGAGCTAATCCACGTAAGCGTGACCAAACAGTCTGTCCAGAGGACGGAGGAGGCTTAGGAATTCCTAAGGTTGAGTTGATCCTGTCCATAGGCGGTGAGCTTAGCAAGGAGAAGAGCTGCAGTGACGTTGAGGCGTGGGATTGTCAGCTGTATGAGCGAAGCCATCTTCGTTTTGGAGCAAGCCAGAGCGATACGAGCAGGCTGTGGTCCGTTGAACACTTTGCGACTACACTACGGCTAATATCACCATTCGAGAAGCATCGGAAAATACGTGGACATCCACCTCGTATCCTGTGAGCAGTCCTAGCCACCTCGAGATGATGACCTCCGATAACTGAGTGAGCTCCTCCCGAAATTGATGGTATTAATGCGCCATTGTGGAGCAAACTGGTTCCTTCCGTACTAATTTCTCGATCCATCGTATTTGGCGTAAGATATTGGCCCGTATAACCACTGCGGCCAGGAAGCGGAGCGGGTTGAAAAGCTGAACAGTTTCTGATAGCATGGTCCTCTTCGACATAGCGCGGATTTCAGGCTGAGTGATGGAGAACTCGAAGCGGTCGGCGTCTGAGCACCATGAAACCCTTAAGATCGTGGTGAGCACGTCCTCGATGGATCGCTACCCGTCAGAAGTACGGCCTGGTGAGAGGGGAATGAGCATATTCGAGCTGTGCGAGTGCCACTTCACTCGCGGGAAGCCGCCTGGCAGGGAGAGCCGCACCACCGGGTGAGCTATTTTGAGCAACTCCTCATCCAAGTCAGCTCTTCCACAGATATCGTTCTTTCATGAGAAGTGTAATGCAAAAGGATACCTCTCTTTTATCCTTCAGGAGCTGACTAAGCACACGTACAGAAAGGAACAGAGCTGATCTGGTCCCATACGTGACCATGGTGAGTTGATACGTTGTGATGTGCTCAGTTGAGTCAGTCCAGGGTATTTTGTAAGACGGCCAATCGCCCTGATGTCCTTGGATTTGACGCGCTATGATGGTGATGTCCAGCATAAAGATGAGTTTGTCCAGCCGAGTGAAGAGTAGTTAAGAGGACATCAGAGATGTTCTTCTAGAGCTTTGTCTCAGTATGGATGATATTATTGAGCATCCGTCTTGAGTTGGTCTTGTGTTGCGCCGTTAAATACCGAGTTGAGCTTTGTGATCTCGCTGCTTGCCCTGATGACGCCCGCTTGCCCTGAGCCGAATACAGGACGTTCCGGAAATTCAACTCTCCACCATGATTTGGCGTTGAACTGACCTGATAAGCAGTCCGGAGACTCGAGTCAGATTATTAAGAACCTCATCATAAAAATCATGAAAATTACCGATCCCCAGTCGATGAGCAGACAGATTTGATGAGCCGGTGGGTTCGGACGCACTAGGTACGTCAGACTATTGGCCAGGAGCACGCCATGACGGAAGTCTTGAGCTGTTCCGGAACCGAGCGGATGAACTGAACATGAGAGGGCTGTCAGCGTAGGTGAGCTTCCTTCTGCTCACGTGGAGTGTGTAGACGTGATGGTGGTTATGGCAGGCAGTCCGTTCTCGTAGGAGTACGTTACCATCGATATGCCTTGCGTCGAAGCTGAGCATTGAGCGGGTATAGCTGGAGCAGGAACTTGAGGGGTTGAATGTATCCCTGGCCCATTGACAGCAACATCTAGTGGTATAGTTCTCCAGAGAGCTGACACCTTGTCTTAAATCTGCAATCTTTGGCCAAGGGCGGTCCGAAGCAATTGTAGTAGAGGTAGCTACGCTCTACTACCTGCGTACGAGCGGGCACCGAGAGCTGGCGGAACGATGAGCAGGACGATAGGTAGTTCTCCGTCTCGCATACGGAGTTCGGGTACATTGTCTTCCCGATAGAGCGGAATTCAGCGCTGAGTGAAGTAGTTCCATAGTGCACCTTAGCCCATAAAGGCGGTTTTGCCGAACTGCATTCTGGAGGTTGAGAAATCTGAGCGCGGCAGCAAGAGGGCGCATTGGTGTTCATGTTCTCCATGGTCCTCGCCCTATCTGTAAGAAAGTCGTTTAAAGCGGTGAAGCTTCGAGCTGAGCCGTTGAGTTACCGTGTAGACCAGGGTCTCGTGCCAATGAGCGATGGGCACCCTTGCACATTCAACACCACGGTAACCGTCATGAACGAGGTGTTCAGCTGCCTAGCACTGTGCGCAGTCATGTTCGGTAGGTTGAGCAAGCGCTAGAGCTGGGACGAAAGGAAAAAACTGGCGCAGCGAGTAGGCTAAGGTGAATGAGTCGTCGGAAATCACAATGTTAGAGATGATATGAGCTGACTCGTCCTTAAGGCTCGTTCTCAAGCAATACATTTTTTCCACATTCGAGAGGTCCTGGTTGGAGCCGTTCGACGAAGTGAAGAGATCCCGGAACGAGCGTTACTGTGAAAATACCCCTGACAATTTCGGTAACTGAATCTCCGATAAACACCGCTTTGCCAATGACGGTTAAGCTGATCCTTCTTCGGCAGAGCGGTGCCAGCTAGACGACATCCCATTCCTGTCTATCCCTTCGCTTCGCCCCGTGATAGTGGATGATGGTCCGGTCAGACAGGTTCTCTCTCAAATAGGGTATTTCCAGCGGGCTTTTCATCTTCGCGCTGCATCTCGTAGTGAAAATTGGAATTGTCATCCGCAGGGTATTTCACTACACTCTATCTTTTCTTGACCCCCGACCCGAAAGTGCGGTCTTCCCGGCGCAATTTTGCTCCGGGAACAACGCCTTTTGTGGCACGCGTTTTTCGCTCCAGGCGAGGACTGTGAAAAAACGTGACAGGTAATCAATGCTGTGATTTGACAAGTTTGAAAGTTTGGTGGAACGATAATTAGTTTAAAAAAATTCGTTTCTCGGATTTTTCCAAAACCGTGTCGACTGCCTCTGAACGAAGAGAGTGACCCAGTGCTAAAATGGATGATTCTTCATCTGATGGATCTGCGGACGAGGAGGAAATATTTAGGAGTTTTGATGAAGAAGCCAAAATTATTGGAAAATCTGAAACCCTACCCAAGAAATCTTCCGAACGATACACATTGGTCTACAACACTTACAAAGAGTGGCGTTAAGAGTATAAAAATGCATTGTCCAGCTCCGAGGAAAATAATTTGATCGTTTATTTTGAAGACCTTAAAACGCAACTCAAACCACCAACGTTATGGAGCATATGGACTATGCTGCGAAAAACGTTAAATACGAATGACAACATCAATATTAGTAATTATTTGAACTTGAAAAGTCTTATAAAAAACAACGCCAAGGGTTACAAACCGAAAAAAGCTTTCGTCCTGAAGTGGAATCAGATTGTGCAATTTATGCACAATCTCCGGATGAATATTTGGCCATGAAGGTATTAATTATTTTAATTTACATTCTGCTTTCAAGACCGATATTGTATTTATTATTCTTTGTTTGATTGCATGTTCTTTTCCTGGCAGTTCGTAATGATATTTGTAATTTGTGGTTGCCTACATTGCGATGAAATCGCCAATCTTACGGTCGAAGATGTGAAAGACTTGGGCAGTAATCGTTTTCTGGTATCGATTGGAAAAAAAAAGAATGATTATGCTGGGCAATTCCTCATTGGCAGTCTCTTCTACGACACTGTTAAAAAGTATATCTCACTGAGACCACCCGAAAAATTCAGCAACAGATTTTTCATTCAGTATAGAGAAGGAAAATGTATTCCCCAAGTGATTGGGAGACATAAAACAGGACGAATACCAGAGGAGATTGCTTCTTATCTCCAACTCCCAGATGCCAAGAGATATACTGATACCAAAAGATAGACCTCAGCGACACTTCTTTCCGATTCTGGTGCAAACATGCAAATGATTAAACAGCTAGGGAGATGGCGTTCTAATATAATTGCACAAGGTTACGTCGAAAACTCTATGTATAATAGACAATTAATTTTTGATGGTGTCGTTCAAAATGTCAGAGCCGATCTTCAACCAAAACTATTAACTAAAGGACAGGTATCGGTGGAGCGTGAGAGGGAAACACTTGATGATGATTTCAATTGGTCAGATTTTGACGAAGATTTCCCAGTTCCATGTAAGCAAAAGAACTATTTTTATTTTACTGATAAAATGAATTTGTATGCCATTTTTCATGCGTAGCAAAATTCTTTTTCAGGTGGAACTGTGAGCAGCGGTTTTAGAACACCAAACCACAAGCCCCTTACTGTACCAGTGTTCAAAGAAAATCGATTCAAGAGTGGAACATCATTCCTAAACAAACCACCAATTAAATTGAAGTTTAAGAATCAGTCCATTGACGATCCACCTGCATGTAAGACAAGGAAGAATATTGAAGATTTGGACTTGCGAAGTCACAATGAGAGAAGCTCACCAACATGCTTGAATCAAAATGAACCCGGCGGTAGGGAACTACCAACCATTCTACCTTCGACGTGTGGGAAAATAATAAGCAATCAAGTTTATAATAACCACCTTGAAACGAGTTTAGCCGTGAAAAGGCATTATTTAAGATTTGAGGACTGTACTTTCAACCAGTGTACTTTTAATATTTCTCGATGTGATTGTGATAAGGAGAATAATCGGCAAAATAAATAAAAAAATCATACATATTTATAAATAGTCATTTTCTGGATTTCACTTTTTTTGCAGCAATTATATGAAATTTTTTGAATGCAGTTCTCACTTTTCGCCGGCCCCGACCAGCAAAAACCTCGGCGCCGCCTCGGTTTTGCAAAAGTCGGGCGGGCCCCCATGTAACTGGCGAGAGAATGTTGTTGTCAATATCGAAATAGAAAAAATCTAGTCTTCACGAGGTGTAATTATATGGTATAGCCGTACACATGAACATCCCGCGCAGGCGCTCAGTCATTACCAACAGCCAAACGACGAATTTACAAATATACTATTTCAGTTGATTGCGTTACCACTTATCAAATATTAAGATATTTCTGGTCTACCGCACTTTCGGGTGGGGAGAAAGAAAAATAGTATACGACACACGGCCAGGAAGTCGGATTCACTGGCGTACGTGATATGAGGGCCGAGGCGAAGCCGAGGCAAATTTGCTGTGCTGGCAAATTTGGATGTGGAGGCCCTCAGAGCGAAATTGCAAGTGTTGGGACTTCCAACAGAAGGAACCAAGGCAGAATTAATTCTGCGATGGAAAAGAGCGATGAAAGGTAAAAATATTGCAAAAGGTTCAACAAGAGCAAAGATAGAAGAAGCAGATGGCACAGATAAAAAAGTGCCTGATGAAGCAAGAGATGAAACGCAAAACGATCTCCAAGATATGTCTTTGCGAGAATTGCAAGAGACCTGAGTTACTGGAGCGGTTGCGAAAAAAAATTTCAGCCGAAAAACTTGAAGAAGATAGTGAAATAGACAGTGAAGATGAATCAAGTGAAAGTGAAAGCGAGGAACGAACGAGACGTAGACTGCAAATCAAAACAGGGAAAAACAGAGAATTTAAAAAACTATATTACACAGCCGACTGCTTCGTTTCGGGGTGTGGAAGATGCTATGCAAACCTTCAGTAGTGATGGCACACAGAATGTACGTCGTTGGTTGATCCATGTTGAAGAAATGGCTGAAATGTGCAACTGGACGTAGTCACTGGAAATCATCTATGCGAAAAAATTACTCAGAGGAACTGCAAAGTTATACGCGTGTTACGATTGTCACGGCAAATCATGGCGAGAACTTAGAAAAAAGTTAATCAAAACTTTTGAAAAGAAAATTGATAGCATGCAAGCGCATGATCAATTACGATCAATGAAAAAGAAAAATGAAGAGTCCTTCGAGGCATATGTGTATCGTGCCCTCGAAATAGCCAGTCATGGGGATATTGAGATGAAGGTAGTCATCAAGTACGTAATTAGTGGAATTCAAGACGAGGAATTCAATAAAACTATTCTCTACGGATCAAAAACTCTATCAGAACTACGAGACAACTTGGAGTCATATGAAATGCAAAAGAAAAATAGCAAAAGTGCCTTAAAGAATAAGATAGACGATAAGTCAAAGAAATTTGCAAAGGATCAAGATGTAGATGGATCTAAAAATTGTAAGACATGTGGGTCAAAACCTCATGCAAAAGACGATTGCCCACATAAGAATAAAGGACCAAAATGTTTTAAATGTCAGGAATTCGGTCATATTGCTTTAAAGTGTGCTGGTGTAAGAAAATCAGAAAGTGTAGAAAAAAAGGACAAGCCAAGAGTTGATGCCTTATCCGCGCGTGATAAAAAAACCTATAAAACTGTGCACATGTTTAATAAAGAAGTGAAAGCCGTATTGGATTTGGGAAGTGATTTAAATTTAGTGCATGCTAGTGTATACGTAAAATTAGGTACACCAAAATTAAGTTCAGAGACAATCTCTTTCAACGGTGTTGGCTCAGTTAATCAACGTACTTTGGGCAGATTTAAAGCAGACGTAATCATCGATGACTTAGAGTTCAATTTTCATTTTGATGTGGCGTCAGATGGAATTCTGGGCCATGATCTGCTAATTGGTGGAGAGCTATCCAATTATGCTGAAGTATGCGTAAAGAGACGACAGGCGACATTGAAAAAATTGGATTCAGGTGAAAACATCGAAATAAAAGGAGAACAATGTGTCGATGACGGATGGAGGGAAATCCTGAATATCAGTATTCGCCAAGAGCTTACAGATAAAGCTGAAGAGTTAGTGAAACATATAAGTGGTTCAGTTCTGAAAAGTCAGTTGAAGAATCTAGTTGAAAATTATGAACCAAGGAAAACTAAAGATACTGGCGTTACCATGAAAATTATGCTAAAGACGGATGAACCAGTGTTCCAGAATCCTAGAAGACTTTCAGCAGTACAGAAAACACAAGTAAACGGTATAATTGAAGAATGGATTAAAAATGGAATAGTTCGACGGAGTATCTCTGATTTTGCGAGTCGTATAGTGTTAGTGGATGAAAAAAATGTACAAAAAAACTCTGTGTTGATTACAGAGCGTTGAATAAAAATATTGTGAGGGATAGAAACCCTTTGCCGTTGATCGAAGATTAACTGGATCGACTCCAAGATGCGAGAATATTCTCGACGTTAGCTTTAAAAGATGGTTTTTTCCATGTGCCAGTGGCGGAAAATAGTACCAAGTACACAGCATTTGTCGTACCAGACGGACATAATGAATTTTTGAGAGTGCCATTCGGTTTGTGCAACTCGCCTGCGGTATTTCAACGGCATGTAAGAGCAGTATTTCGAAATTTAGTTTATGAAGGAACTGTGTTAGTCTACCTGGATGATTTGATCATTCCAGCTATAGACGAAGAGGAAAATTCAAGGGAATTAAAGCTTGTGTTAAGTGTCGCTAGTGAATATGGATTGATCATCAATTGGGATAAATGTGAACTTATGACACCTAGAGTTGAATATCTTGGATATGCATATAGTGGAGGGCGGACAGACACGTCCTTCTGTAAAAAAAAAAACAATTTGTCTTTCTAAATATCCACCGCCTAAAACCGTAAAGCAAGTGCAAAGTTTTTTGGGTTTGACGGGTTACTTAAGGAAGTTTATCCCACAATTTGCGATACATGCAAGACCATTGTCTCATCTATTGAGAGATAATGTGAAGTTTGAGTGGGGGCCAGAACAAGAAGCCTCGTTTGAAAAATTGAAAGCTGGATTAGTGGAAACACCTGTATTAAAGCTGTACAGAGTAAATGCTGAAACTGAACTACATACCGATGCGAGTAAAACTGGACTTGGAGCAGTTTTGTTACAGAAAGATGCAGAAGGCAGTAAATTTCATCCTATTTATTACGCAAGCTGGAAAACATCTCCGGCCGAAGAGAAATATACGAGTTATGAGCTAGAAGTTTCAGCTATTGTGCAAGCTTCGGAAAAATTTGGGAGAAATGATGGATTCTTGAATCCAATTGCAAAAGGAGTAGTGCCATTGGATACGAATCATATAGACCATTTAGGACCTATGCCTTCAAAAAGGAAAGCATACAATCATTTATTTATAGTGGTAGATGCTTTTACAAAATTTGCATGGCTCTGCCCTATCAAATCGACTCCAGCGGAAGAAGTCATTGGTAAACTGAAAAAACAGGCAGCGATTTTCGGAAATCCTAGGAGGATTATTTCCGATTGTGGTACAGCCTTCACGGCTAGTGCATTCAAGGACTATTGTGCTGAAGAGAAAATCGAGCATGTTCTGATAACAACAGACATGCCTTGTGCTAACAGGCAGGTTGAAAGAATGAATCGCATGCTGATACCTGTATTATCAAAATTGTCTGAGGAAAATCCTATGGAGTGGTGGAACCATGTTAATAAAGTGCAACAATATATGAATGCCACACTTAGCAGGAGCACTAAGAAAACTCCATTCGAATTAATGATCGGTGCGAAAATGAAGCTTCATGATGATCAGGAATTGAAGAAATTGCTAGAAGAAGAATTTATCAAACACCTATGAAGATCAACGTATGGAGATCCGCGAAGAAGCTCGAGAAAATATATTAAAAATACAAGCAGAAAACAAAAACTGTTTTGATCGGAAAAGAAAGGAGCCTAAAAAGTAGGAAGAAGGCGATTTAGTTGCTATACAACGAACACAAGATGGTCCAGGGTTAAAACTACATACAAAGTTCTTTGGACCATACAAAATCGTACGTGCCCTGAGGAATAATCGTTTCATCGTGGAAAAAGTTGGTGATCACGAGGGTCCTAATCGATCCAGTACAGCAGCCGATTACATTAAACCTTGGTCAAATGTCATTGACCTCGATATTGAATTTCAAGATGATTATTCCTGCAGAGAAGATTCCAACAATGCTAAAAATGAAGTGAACAAGTGAAGTGGTATCGAGGCGATACTGATGCAGGATGGCAGGATGTGGGTTTTAAGATTTTTTGATAAATGGGACAATAACTTTTAATATTAACAAAAGACTCTTAGAAATTAAGACAAGGATTTTCTGTCTTAAGTGGTAATAATTTAGCTTGAAGTGTTTATTATAATTGAGTGATAGTTTTATGGCATGCATGCCTTTTTTGGGGTTTTTGTGTGAGGCCCAGTGGAGACAGGGTGCGGACCGATAAACAATGGATGGTTTGTTTTAGTGCAGTGAAGAGGGGGGAATTATAGATGAGAATAAGTGAAATTTGGAAGAGTGGACAGTTTAGTTCGTTTTGAGTTTTTAGAGAGAACAGACTTATTTTACCCGTTGCATATTTTTACCTTTTAATCAACATTATTGTACCAAGTTGATATTTTCTTATTATTATAGTGTTTTTTGAAGTAGACTTTTTCGGATTTATTTCTTGCCACTACATGGATCCAACACTTCGATCATAATTCTTAGATACTATTTGTTCTGCTACGGATAAGAACAATAAAACTACCACTAAGAAGATTATCAAGAAATCATCATGAATCTGAGGATAAGTTTCTAGTTTTCACCATTTTTTAAACAAAAAATTATTAAGTTTTGACTCAGTGGAGGGAGAAGAATAGGTCCCTCATCATATTTGACAGCGTCGGTCTCGGCCCGCGGTGGCGTATTTGGATAATAATCCACATACGCTACCCAAAATAAATGCTGATTCACATTGAAATGCATATTCCTTCTGAGGTATTCGCATCTCAGTCGCTTTGACTTCCAACTACAACTCAAGATACTAATACCCTGAACTGGCACGTCATTCTTGTCACAACAAAGTTTGTGCTGGGAGGACCTGTGAGTGCTCAAAATGTTTCAAGTTTTATCAGATATACGTGCAAATCGAAACGTGATCACTATGTTTATGTTGATACCACGGTGGTGTCAATGCTCAATACATTCGTTACTTCATCCACTCTTCTATTACATATCACTGGTTGATTTGCTATTCTCCGCTATTACAAAAATAACCACTACTACTTAAAAATGAGGAAATTATTGATTTCAGATGTCCCAAAATGTCAACAACCTTTCTAGTTTTTCTTCTCGTATCTCATTCCGTCAAAACTTACATACGCAACTATGATTGGATGGACGAATACGCAATATTCATGTCGGGTCTCAAAGTAAACCTGAACAATGCTAAGCTGTTCAATAACGTCGGTCACGCATTGGAAGGACAAGGACGGTACAAAGAGGCGTTGAATTACTTCAATGAAGCTGTTGTCGTCCAAGGGGATGATATAGGAGCTCACATTAATGTTGGCCGGACTTACAATCATCTCAATATGTTCAAGGAAGCAGAAGATGCATATCTGAGGGTATGTTTATTCTTTCCCTCATTTTTTGATGGAATTGAAGTATGATTTTCTATGCCTTGTCCTTTATGTTAACCGCGAAAGGCAAATATTAAGATATAACGAATTTTAACATTATCTGAACCCTAGTATTCTTCCCATTCACGTGTAATGTATGATTGATTGACGAAAGGCATGCAGGTACGAAAACAAACGGACGACCCGTGAGTGAAATGATCAGTTGTATCGTTTGCCTCCGTTCACAGGTGGAAACGTAATATCGAATAAATCTGAAATATACGCGTCACATACGCGTATTGGAGCGAGAGAGATAGCCTGATGGTTATCACTCAGCCGTTGATCATCTCTTAGTCGGTGTGCGTGGCCAGCGCGCATGTGTCTGAATGTAGCGGAACGCTACAACCCCAGGGGGGGCGCCCCGCGCGTCGACGTCCCCTTCAAAGGACATGCCGACAAGAAAGAAAACCTGATCAGACACATCTGGAAAAAAGGGGGAGGGCGGGATTCTCGCAATAAATTCGCCAATCGTGCCCACTTACTACTCTCGTTTGAGATAGAAAGCACCGGCATCATTGCCTTAAAGCCAGACTGTTATGTACTGCCCGCCGTGGACAGAGTAACGCACACAGGTCTGCTTGGAAGGTGCGAAGCGGAAGTGCATGCACTAACAGTGAACCTTGATCTACAAAAGCTGACGATAAGCACCTCAGGTGGAGCCTCTAAAGAAGTCCTGAACCAAAACATCCAGCTAGTCGTAATGCCCGAACTTACTAAAGACGGAAAATCGAAATGAGTCTGGATGACACAAAAAGAGAACTTGAGCAAATATGACAACAAAAACTAGAATGCTATCATCACCGATTAATTCCGATCGGATTCATTGCTGGAATAGGACTCGTTTCGCTGCTAGGCTTGGCATACACGCTGTGCAGTCAACCAACGGCCATCAGTGTTAAGAAATGGGTGCTGTGATATGGTGCTTGCTGGGTCCATAGATCTACAAAGAGGACGTGGCCATCAAAAGCCAAAAAAGCAATAAAATTGGAACAACTCATCTCGGTGGTTCCAACAGTCATACCAGTGATTTCCAAAATACAAACATATTCAATAATCAATTAATTATCAGTCAATCTGCTTGAATTCTGCGTCAATTTGTTTAATCTTCTATTAACGCGCAGTATCGGAGTCCTCAATACTTATGTATTAGGGGCGATAGCCGACTGAGCAGCACCCTGTCTTTGCTTAATATATGGTCTGTATGAATCCAGATCCGCAGGTTTCTATTGAAAATCCACCCCGAGGTACCTGACCCGATCCCGGAATTTAATCTGTTGTCCTGCAATCGTAATTTCTGTTGAGCGGCTTTCTAATGTCCGTAGTACACGACGGCGTCGCTTTAGCGCCCTATGCCGCCTAAACTGCTCCAGCGGCGCTCTTTTCTGTAAATTGCATGTCAGGACAAGTGCCTCTGTCTTGCCCTTCGACAGGTCGAGCTTCGCTGGTGCGATCATGAAGCTGCGTAGTCAACGAAAGCGTGACCTATCCGCTCTAACTCCCTACGCGAGTCGACTGATACAACTGCGATAAGGGCGTCGGTGTATGCGACCTGAATGTCGCCCAAGTGCTCCTCGATACTCTTGAGGAGGGCATCGAACATCAGATTCTAGCAAGCGGGGCCGAAGACTGATCTTTGCAAACAGCCCCGAGAGGCCGGCGTGGAACCCTGTTGGTCGCTCCAGGTGATCTTGACGGTCCGATTCTCCAAGTAGTTCTAAAGCACCTTAAAGACCTTCTTCGGGCAATCTCCATCCACCAAAGACTAGAGCACTAGGGGCCACCACACGTTGTCAAAGGCTCCCGAGATATCGAAAAGGAGTCCGATGACGTACCTCTTGTCACTACTGCGATTTACCACTTCACGCAACTCTACTATCGCGTCTTCCGTGGAGCTTCCAGGCAGACAGCCATATTAACGTCCTGATATCTTGTTCTCGGTAAGGACCTTCGCGGTTAGGATCCCGTGAAGTACCTTTTCGAATGTTCCGTCAGCCGACAAGAGGCAAATAGGACGGTATAATTTGGAGTCAGACATATCCTTGAGAACTCCTTTAAGTGCACGAAATGTGCCAATTTTCCCAACGGTAAGGAGATTCCCGTGCCTTAGGCAGGATTTGACACGGCAGCGTTCAGGACCCTAACTTCAACTAGATCGCATCCGGGGGCTTCGTCATTCTGAAGGCTCTATACGAGATCTTCCAGTTGGTTGTCCATCACGTTTGGTGCGTCTTCCGTCTGTACCCTTCGGTTCCTTGCGCATTCGCGAATGTCTGCCTGTGCCGGTGTGCCTTTATTGGGGTCATCGTCGGGTACGTGTATGTCTAACAGTACCTCAGAAGTCTGACTCATTGTGAGTGATTTGTAGTGAAAGCCGCAAGGATTCGCGTTGCGCTCGGTGTTAACGTACCTCCTCCAGCTACATTCCTTACACGTCCTAAGGAAACCTAGTGTAGGCCTGTGTGGACACGATATGTATTCTGCAAAATTCTACGCGCGTCAGAGTTAGTCCCCCTTCGATAGCCGTTTTGGAGACGGTTGATCAGCTTCCGTTTGCCGGTCAGCTCTTCAGTCTACAACGAATTCACGCGAGGGTAATGTGTTCTATGCGGCATCGAATTTCGGTAGATTTTGGTGACGCTGGGAAATCCAGCGGATGGCCCGCGAGTCTCTCACGAACCTCGTTATCGAGGGTCGCCTTGAACTTTTTCCAGTCGGCCCGTCGAACGTTGAAGCGCATGGTAGATCCCTCGTCGACCCCCAAGGTATTGCTCCGCGGTGAGGAACTCCGGATCGCAAACCGAAAACTAAGAGACGTGTCGTCACCAGTGGGCCACTCGTTCTGTACCCTCCATGCATGTATGAATTTATACATGCCAGGGGTGGTCGGTATGACGTCGATAAACGACGTAGCGGCGGTATCCCTGAAGGTTCGGCCCTGGCTGGCTTCGTTCACGATTCGGAGATCGAAGGACTCGATGAGTTCATCCAGGAGGGCAGTACGTACGGTGGTCCTGGGTCCCAGAAGGATTGTTGGGCGTTGGCATCCGCTGCTACCAGAATGCGGCAACTCCTAAGACAGCTGAGGACCTTCTCAAACTGCCTCAGGTGGACGTCGATGTCGGCCGTTTACTGGAAGTAACTTGAGATGTGGTGGACCGAAGAGCTGACCAGCAAACGCAAGCTGGTCAGGCGTCTCCGTAAGGGCTACCGAAGGGAGACCAACCCTGATGCGCGAAAAATTAAGCACAGTAGGTATCGTGTAGTTTTGCGGTCCTATACCAGACTACTTAGGACGTGTAAGGATAATAGCTGGCGCGGTTACATAACGTCGGAAAGCAACACGAATCCCTGGGGCTTCCATTATAAATACGCGGCTGATAAATTCCGTGTAGGCACGGTACTCAGCACACTTAGAACCGCGAATGGCATGACACTTACTATGCGTGAGACTGCTGAGGTACTGTTGGACACACACGTACCCAACGATGACCCCAACGACGACACACCGGAACAGACCAACATCCGCGAACGTGCGAGGAACCTAAGGGTTCAGACAGAGGATGCACACGACGTGACGGACGACCAACTTAAGAGTCTCGTAAAGACCCTTAAGAATGACAAAGCCCCAGGATGCGATTTAGTAGAAGTTAGGGTTCTGAAAGCCGCCGTAATGAGGATGCCTAACATCTTCACCAGACTTTTCAACGCCTGCCTTAAGCACGACGTTTTCCCCAGCGTTTGGAAAGTCGGCACACCTCGTGCTCTCCTCAAAGGAGTTCACAAGGATGTGTCCAAATTGTACCGTCCCATTCGCCTCTTGTCAACTGTTGGGAAATTTTTCGAAAAGGTCTTTCACGGGATCCTAACCGCGAAAGTCCTTACCGAGGACAAAATATCAGGACGTCAATATGGCTTTCTGCCTTGACGCTCCACGGAAGACGCGATAGTAGAGTTGCGTGAATTGGTACAGCGCGTTAACGACAAGAGGTACGTCATTGGACTCCTCTTCGATATCTCAGGAGCCTTTGACAACGTGTGGTGGCCCCTAGTCCTCCAGTCTTTGGCGGATCGAGACTGCCCGAAGAATGTCTTTGAAGTGCTCCGGAGCTACTTCGACAATCGGACTGTCAAGATCGCCTGGAGCGACCAACATGTTTCGAAGCCGGCTACTCGGGGCTGTCCACAAGGATCAGTCCTCGGCCCCGCGTGCTGGAACCTTATGTTCGATGCCCTCCTCAAGAGCATCGAGCAGAACTTCGGCGAAATCGAAGTCGCGTACGCGGACGACCTTATCGCAGTCGTATCGGCCGACTCGCGTAAGGAGTTAGAGAGGATAGGTCAAGCCGTCGTAAATCACATCACTTAGTAGTGCGCCTCGGCGAAGCTCGAACTCTCGAAGAGCAAGACAGAGGCAATAGTCCTGTCATGCAATTCGCAGAAGAGAGCACCGCTGACGCAGTACAGGTGAGATCGGCCGCGAAAATGACGCCGGCACCTAAAACCGGCATTCGACAGCCGCCCACCCAAAATTAGGCTCGCCGGGCAACGGATTAAGTTTAGGGAGAGCGTGAGGTACCTCGGGGTACATTTCAATAGGAATATGCGGGTCCGGACCCATACCGAACATATCTTAGAAAAATCTAGGGTAGTTTTCACTCGGCTATCGGCCGTAATGCACAATTATTGGGGACTCCGATAGCGATCGGTGAAAATCGTTTTTCAGGGCGTTTGTCAGGCTGTCGCGTCGTATGCAGCCCACGGGTGGCTGGACCGGTGTACACCGCACGACGGGAGGAAACTCCGTACCGCTCAGAGGAGCGCCCTGCTGACAGTTACTGGCGCGTATAGGACGGCTTCACACGAAGGACTCTGCGCAGCGGCGGGAGTTCTTCCTGTGGACCTTTTATTGAGGGAAAGAGCAGCGCGCTACCAAGCCAAGAAAGGCATTCCGGTTAGAATAGGTACAGTAGACATAGACCCCACGAACCCGCGCGTTGATAACAACGGTCGCCCGATCGAGACCGTCGAAGATATAAAGGCAGAGATCCGGAATCTCTGGAAAGATAGGTTCGAGCGGGCTTGAACCGGGAGGAACGTCTTTGCGTTTTTCCTGGATACTGCGGCGCGCATGGACGCTAAGTGGTCGAGTGCGACCACTGGATGTCGCAGGTCCTGACAGGGCATGGGTAATTCCGGTCCTATCTTCAAGAGCGGTGCCTTGCCCAGTCGAGAATCTGCGAGTGCGACCAAGCTGAAGACATAGTCCAGCATTTCGTAATGGACTGTCCGATATATGCACCACAGCGCGAGTGCGTCCCGAGTATAATCGGGAATCGCTCATGGCCCCAGGCGGCACAAGCGCTACTGTCGTCGAGGGAGTCATTCGCCGTGTTCGCGGAATTTTGTAGAGAATGCATGTTGGTGAAATGCGACGATGAGTGAATGAATGAATGAGACCAACCAGCTCTCGTTGTCGGAGACGAGAGTCGTGGGGTAGGAACCCGGTAACCTTCTCCGGGTAACACATTCCTTTCTATTTTCTTTCTCTTTTTCTGTTCTATTTCTATCAATCCCAAATACCCTTTTCCACCTTTCACATTCTGGGTGTCAGGCTGACATCAAGGACCACTGCCCCGAGGTTCCCCGCGCGAGCCATGCCTGCGTTAGTCACTTGTGACCCGGCGCCGTTTTGGTTGCTAAGTGTCCTTCGGCCATCTGAACCAGCCGACAGTATGGATTTTTCCCAACCCCCCCTCGGCAGTGGGTAATGGCCTAAGTGTTTGATATTATGTAAGTAGAGTAGATTAATAGGCCATGCGAGGTTTCCGAAAACCATTACCTGGCAAGGTTGTTTCCATCATAGCGCATTGAATAACTTGAGATGACGAAAAAGAATCCACCGGGGACGTGGGCTTCAGCCCAACCGCAATGCGCTGTGCTTAGTTGGGACGCGCAATCTCCAGGATGGAGTTGCACGCATCTACGGCCGCTCCGTTGATCACGCGGCGATACTCATTCCAAGTCGTAGGTATCGGATGACCCAGGTGTTCACGTCACGAATGGCATACGGCTCTTGGAGCAACAGTATGTCCAGACGCTCTTGATGAACCAGCTGAATGACGTCCCCGCTTACTGCGATTGAATGGCATATGTTCCACTACAGTGTCCTAATTTTACGTTGCGCGCCCGGTCCCTCGACAGTGGCGGTCCGGGGAGGATGACCTGTTAGAAGGGGGGTACCGACGAGCCTCCGATCGCGACGCAATCCCTATCGCTCTTAACTAAGCTAACGTGTCACTCTCGAATTCTATCTAATAAATGAGTGGACTTACCGGTTGATGATCTGAAACATCCATGCGTAGACTGGCCCTGCTACTCAGTCAATCCCTTGTCCTCCTCTGCGACGTCATCTTGGACAGACCGACGGCTGGAACCTTTCCCTCATCTGGGGGGGGGGGGCAGTGCCCCGACCCACGGCGGACGACTACGAACCCTTGAGGGCACAACCCTCCTTGAGTCCCTCTTTGCAGTCACTGGAGTTGTATCTGGTCTGGTACGCTGCGAGCCCATACGCAGATATCGCCGCACGACGGACGCATAATTGTGCCCCCCCCGGAGATCCGATTGGTGGTAGCCTCCCGAATAGAATTGCAATTCTGCCCTGCCATGGTTGCTGGTTGACGATACGGTCGCGGGCCGTGCCAAAAAGTAAAACCTGAAAAGTAAAAGGATTGAAGGGAGCGGTTTCCTGTGGCGCCGGGCAGGGTAGTTCGGGACGCTGAGCGCCGTCCCTAAGAGGGGCCTTCGAGCTGGGTTGCTCGGATCGGAGCCCGGTGAATGCGCTGAGGGAGTGCTCCTCTTTAACTCCCCACGAAGGTGGAGCAGGGGAGGAGTGGACCCTTAGAAAGGAGGAACCCACTCGTTTTACCCGACGAACCACCCCGCACACCGTACCTTTCCCGACGGATAAGAAATCCACCGCAAAGGCTGTCCGGACAGAGACGTGCGGAGATAAAATATCGCCTCCACATTGGATTAGACCGCGTTCGATCATAGCAGCCAGTCAAGCAATTCCCGGAATGAGTGCCCATCCGAGAGAACCTCCGAAAAGTTCGGCAGCTGCATTTCCGGTAGCGCATGTCGAGAAGAGCCGCGTTGATTCGAGGGAGACACTATTGATCGGCGGGAGTGACCCCTCGGATTAACTGCCTCTTTGGCCGCAATGAACCCCACGATCTTCTCTTTAGCGGTTGAGAAGTGCGAGATCGCCTTGTCGAACACGTCCTCGTGGAAGTAGGGCAGGCTGAGGACGCCTTCCAGGTTGGGGGTTCTCATGCGTGGATTCGAGCTTCTCCCAGTACGTTTACAGAATCTCGCGCTTTAACTCCAAAGCCACGACACTCCATTGAGCTGCTTGTAGCCCCTCCACTTCGACAGCGATGCGCGCAATAAAAGATGCACGCGACGCCTGTAAGTTCAATGTACCCTTGAGATTCGACATTTTTTCCCCTTTCTTTCCGCGCGACGATAATGTCAACAGACGCCCAGAAATGTCCAATACCAGTCGCAAACAAAACCAAATTAATCCGAGAAAATCGCCAGAGAGATGGCCCATACATTCCGGAACAAGGCAAAAAAAATTATCATTATAGGAACTTGAACTAAGAACCTCCGAAATTGCCAATAATCGTGGAGAAACAAAACGAAAAATTTGACCGAAACCGTTGCTTCCGAGCTGGTCAATAATCAGGAAAAAAAAAACCACCAAAAGCGGCCCCCCAAGATGGTCAATAATCTTCTGCTAAAAGCAATATAAGTCGGAGACCCGCAATAATAAACGTAAATATTTATTGCACCGCGCCTTTCCGATGAGACAATGTTCGGTCGATGGTCCACAATACTCTCAGTGCCCTCAGCCAGTCAGCAATACGCGGAATGTGGCCGGTAATATCAGCACTGAATCACCGTCGATCCTCGTTGGTCCAGAATATCCGCTCTTAGGTGGTGTGCTGGTCAATGATCGCCGATTAGCCCGAAATTAGTCCCAAATATCCGGAGTGAGGTTGCGCACAGGTCAATAATACCCGGAGTGAGTCCACTATACCCAGAGCGAGGTGCCGCAGTTCTAGCAGAATTACGCACGGTCGGGGCGATGAACCCATTTGTATCTTTCCATAAGATGGAGGACATTCTGCGCGGGCCCGCAGCATTGGCGAGACGTCACTGCACTTCCCCAACTCCCAGAAAAACCCACTCGCTCGGCCGGGAAGCCGAACGGGTTTGAGGAATATTTTTTGGGAATGGGCGAGATAACGGTGGATTGCCGGAGGATGATGCGAAGGTCTGATAATCACTGCACGTGCACGTCGGTCAAATAAAGTCGCTCTTTATTAAAAATAAATGCCAAATCGCACAATGCACAAATTACGACCAATGTCGTGACGAGAAAGAGGAAAGCAAAAAACAATTGAGCGTGTTACAATAATTAGTAGCGATGATCGAAAAGTATGATATAGACTGGAGTGAAGAACACGAGAATCGCACACGAGCCATCGGATGCTATCACAAGACAGTCCGGAATTGAAAAAACGCACACAATCCCCACAAACATTCAACAATAACTCCATATAATTCCTGAATATAATAATGACGAAAATGATTAAACTTAAGAAAACTAATGTAGGAACTCATCTTACAAAATTACACCTGTCACTAAAATGGGGAAAGATGCAAAACTGGAAATTCAGCAATTTTAATATTTAAATCAAAATGTACCCGACCCAACATAGAAACCCAATATTATTCGAAAAGAATAACATGTACTGGCAGAGGAAAAGAATTCCTACATTTAGGAAAAGAAAATATAAATATATGACCCGAATTGCAATTCATTTGAAATAAATCGATCGATGGCCAACGGTGGAGAAAATCCACCCATAAGGCGCTGCCTTCCGCAACTTACGGGCGCGCTCGGAGTGATAACGCATCCGTAAACCGCGGCAAATATCTCAAACCTTTTATCTTCGAGGAACGTTTTGCAACAACCTCCCTCGACGCGAGGAAAGTCTGAGTTATTTCTCAATCAAATTGTAGAAAATAATTCATTTTAAATGTACAGCGTGATGTACAAACCGCCAACGTATAAACTTTCGACATCGCCCTACATTCTTCCGGCCATTGCAGCAGCCAAAATTGAGGCTATAAATCCACAATACTCAGGGAACGAAGCCACGAAAATTTGGTGGGATGAACTATCGTTCCACGTTAAATTTTCGGCAGAAGTTTCAATCACCCACCCCCACCCCATAAAGCTAACGCCTAATGCAAGACATGAGAAATTTGCAAGGGTACCGACTAAAATCATCCGTGGAAAAACCGAGAAATAGGTTCTTTGAATCTTCGATGACAAAGGTTTTGGTACAAATTAACTAATATCAAATTTCGGTATGGCTCACAACAGAAATCAGTGAACGAGATTTCGAGGGTGGTCTCTTGAGTGCTGACAATCGCGAGTCGAAAATTAATCGATTTTGTTAAACCGAGAATTCGAGTTGTTAAAAGCTCTCTTCAAAATTAGCGAGAATTCCGGACTCTCTAATATTTCCCATAGACAGCATACGAATTTTTGGCTAAAAAATGACGCGCACAAACCAATACGGCTTTCGTGTAGATAAACAACATTTGGGACGTGAATTGATAACAGACTAAATATATTGGGAACTTCAAACTCATCAAGAACGAGAATTTAACAAGCGTCGAAATCAACGTTATCCAACTGTCTTGGATTAATCAACGTTACGAGGAAAAAAATTGTAAGTAAATTCAAGCATTATTGTCAGATGAGATTGGACATTTCGTGTTGGGAATCCTGCCTAAAACACGCCCCCCCCTTCCCCCGCGACGGCCAACCGCTTGGACGACCCTTAAATCACAACAAACAGGTGTTACCCGAGGCCTAATTCTCATATTTCCTGATTGAGGCGCCACTTCCTGGACGTCTCAACCACGGAAATACCAGTTGACGCTCTCCGAAATGGGTCACGTGGTGAAAATTACGCCAATTGTCGCCCGTGACCCCACTCATCTCTCAATCGCTCGTTGGATCTCTGTAAACTAACATCACCGTTCGTTCGTGAAAAGTTTATATTATATACATTGTGCAATAAATTGTGACCATCTGTTTGACTCAGTGATCGTTGTTTCATCGTTTTTCTGATAAAAGGTGATTCTTAGCGAAAACACGTGCGGTGGGTCGCATATCTCTTTGCGACCCCTCATTTCACCACCTTACCTCACCTCTCACCTCCACGCCCCTCTCAATTCCCCATAACCAGGTCGTTCTACAAACATTATCTAAAAATAATCTGAAATTGCCCCACACCTACTACCGAAAAACCGCGGCCCACTGTAAAAATTGAGGACAAATGATTATAGCAAATTATAGAAATCTTATATTCAAAAATATTGAAGTTTATTACTAGAATGGTTGTGGGATTCGGTATAAGTTCGGAAGGATTAGTACTTACAGTACTCGATTAACCGTATAGAAATGAAATGAATTTATTCACAGCGGTTTGGCGTAGTTTACACCATGAGAGCTGTAACGTAACTGTTCCCGCGACAACGACAATAATATTCGAAGTTATTCTGCGATAAGGACAGCGCGATATACGTCATTGGTATGTCACTCTGTTGCTAAACCGAAATGAAAATAATATATTGAGCTGCACAGAATGAACTGATATTCAAAATTAATACAATATAAGGTAGCTTCGGTACATGGTCCTTCCACAAATATGGAAATTGAGACCTTTAACCCCCAATGAAGAAGAGAGAATACGGTAAGAGAACCGGACAATATTCGATGGCGTACTGATCACCGCAACAAGCACGAAATCCTTCGTGACCTCTGGTTACGGGGGTCAAAGGTGATTGGCTGGCGCGCAGGGGATTTTCCTCAGATTGACCGCCAGATTTTGAACATTCTCCATAAAATTTGTTTCAAATGGGGAAAGGAAATGAAAGTCGCAATTATCAAGGGATAGATATTTTTTTTAATACCTATTCACGGAAGTAGTTCGTTCTGCAAATTCTGCCCTCGTGGATGGTTGCAACTCACATTTACATCTTTCAGTGCCAGGTTCAATTTCCACTTTTAAAAAATTGTTCAAATAGTATCGTTATCTATTCCATTGAAAAATGATGCCAACAGCAAACGAATTCCGGAGGACATCTTGATCCCGTGAACCCATGTATGGGCCGCTTAAAAAATACATGTCCCTCATCTTTTAATTTCCATACTATATAGACGTTTCAGTAAAAATGGAGGGGGAGATCACCGTTGCGTGCCTTGTGAAGAAAGCTGAAACTTGAATTTTTAACTGTCATATTTGTAGATGACCCCATAATTGGACGAAACTTCCACATTTTATTCTCAGCAGTGAATGTTGTTGAAAGTTGACAACTAGTGGCCTGTATGAAAAGACGAGTGACAGAACCCTGGTTTTTAATAATGGCCCTTTTAATCTGGATGATTCCATATTTATATACCAGAATAGGTGGAATGCCAAGACGGGCTCCTAATAAAAAAGCAATATCTTGAGTATTAATCACAACTTTTTCAATCGTTTCTATTAAGTCTTCTCAATATTTATAGGCGAAATCGTTGCTACCCAAGGCGAAACCAGGTGAATCCTATCAGGCGAGGATCGCTCCCAGCCATTTGAATGTTTTCGTTAACCTCGCCAATTTAATTGCAAAAAATGGTTCGAGACTAGAGGAGGCCGATCTACTCTACAGACAAGCGATCAGTATGAGAGCTGATTACACACAAGCTTATATTAACAGAGGAGATGTCCTGATTAAGATGAACCGGACTAAAGAGGCACAGGAGGTTTACGAGCGGGCGCTTGTGTATGATAGCAGCAATCCAGATATCTATTATAATGTGAGTACAAAATCAATTTTCCATAGCGGCGAGTAGCGCAGAACCAAAATAATCCGATGAAAGCATGAACAGAGAGACGATTAACTTACTAGAAAATTCATACGACTGACTTGATGTGACGCCGGGGCTAAATGTTGTAGACATAGGACTGCTCGACAACAGACATTGTTGATTAGGTATGGATACCGGCCATATCTGAATTTCCAACCTCCAGCAAACCGTATATGCCATGCATGCGGCTCTGACTTATGTATAATAAAGCTTTCCACGCTCTGGGAAGTCGCATATCTGACTACCAGCGTACCATAATCCGGGTAAAATATGCATCGGGTGCGGTCCTGATCGGGAATACCCGATCTGATGATCGGGCTATTATGAAGTAAACACGGCAGTGGCTCCATCTCAGCATTACGTAGTTTCCGGATAGGGACATCATCGAGGCTTCCTCAATCGGCACACGATAAAGTTTTATTTATTGTTCCAAATGGCTCAATTACATTGAAATCTGAGTTGAAGCGGTGAACAATATAAAATAAAAGCCAAGCGCACCTCAACGAGACTTGAACTCGTCTCCACTGAATGCTTACCTTACCTTCCCTCTCGACCACGGTTCTATTGCAGAAAAATATATTATTGAGTAGAGTATATAACGAACGCTGCCTATTGTTCCACGATACTTTTTAGAATGATTTGGCACTGTTATTAATACTCAGCATCATGGTTTATTCACCTATTCAAAGAATTCATTAATTGACTTTTCATGGGGAAAACAGTAGATTCTCTGATTCGCTTTCAATTTGAATGAAATTCATTTTCTTTATATTTTTGATAAATTTTCGTAATTAATTGATACTTGTACTGTATTCATGATGGTCATAAACTATTAATTGATTAATTCGGTACGGGCATTAATTATATACTCATTGTATCTATTGACAACTAAAATTCTTCCAAAAATATATTGTGTGGGGAGACGCTGATATCACCCTGATCATTTCCCGATCTGGTTTTCCCCACGTGATAGTCCGATACCGAATGCGGGTGGTCTTATCATGTTCCGGTCAGGTAATAATCGGGTTCTTGCCCCCCCCCCCCCTTCCCCAAGGGTTAGCTGAACTAAACCCGATGAGAGCCCAACGTTAGTCGGATTAACTCGACAACAATGTTGCTCGGAATCTATTGTGAACTTGGCCATGATTGAATGAAATGAGGCTGCCAATCTACGGTATGCCATGCTGGGAGTCAAGTATGCCGGCTCCTGGGGTACCACACATAATACATAAATGTAAAATAATATTATAAACGCGTGAAATCAAAGCAGCATAATGGTGAACATTGAAAATTAGAATAATTTGAGAGACCAATTCTCAAGTTAATACGTAATATTTGATAAGTATTTATCCGAAACATACATTGAAGATGATTATTTTTGATCGAAATACTTTTATGCAGTAATTATCCAATTCTCAGTTCATATAGCTAATAAGGAGGACGACATTCAAGAATTTCAGAGTGGTCCACCATCGGTAATTAAGATTTCTGAAGAAATTAGTTATCAATTCAATAAAAGAAAGCTGGTATTTTCGTTTATCATCAACTTCTCCGTAGCACGGTCCCATACATAATTAGCGTAGGCCGTTTTATGTCATTATCTGGTTCTAAAGTTGACGTTGACCAGTGCCATTCTTCCAGTATTAAAACGAAAACGTGTGCCAGTTCTCTCACCCCGTGTGATTGCAACGGATTTCCATCCTCCTCTAATTATCGTATCAATGATGTAGGTAAATTGCAGAAAACCCTAAACACCCATCATGGTGGAGAGTTACTGAACCGATCGTCGTCTGCTAAATCTTAAGTGAGTGATTCCGCCTGATACGTATTACTGGTATAAATCGAAATTGAGTAAACACTCCCCTGGACTTGAAGCCACTGCTGCCGAAACTGTGACCAAATGAGGCACGGTTCCCATTAAATGAGCTAATCTAATCGAGTACACCTCTAATAAGCCCCTAATATCGAATTCGGAACTGGAACTATGGTGGGCTGATTCATCTGGGGCTGATTTACCAATGAATTTGAATTCTGATCCGGGCCGAGCATAACCAGGATTCGATAATTGGATATGGGTCGGAATTCTTGGTTCTGCTAGCCTCATCCAGTACTGATGCGATTTATTCGCTAGTCATTAAGTGAGAAGGGATTTGCCATTTGGTACGTTATTAGAGTGAAGTTTACTGCACGGGAAGTCACCTTCAATGGCGAAAGCACCATAGAAAGCGGAATTACTTCAGTTTTTATATTTTGCACTATGATCTGTTTTGAAGACATGCATTATCGCGCTGCAATACGTCGGGAGGAAGGCGCCGGACTTCTCAGGATATCGTAGAATTGAAGGCTGCCCAGCGTTGTGATTGTTCATTGCGTAATTATGGGAACAACAGTATAACGTTTCAGCTTTTAAAATTTAGGGTTTACAAACATTCCCAAACTGACAGAGAGATAATGAAAGATCAGGCCCGAGCAATAGACTTGGTGATGGAGTGTAGTGGCAATGGACGCCGGATTAATAAGTGGTATTTAATGTTGACCTAACGTAGCTGTTAATTTAGATCCGCGGGGGGGGGGATTAGTCAGAATAGCACCCACAAGAAGCTATCCAGCAACTTCCTCAGGAATATCAACCTCTGATAAAAGGAAGGACAGAAGGGTACAAAGACAAGCCTACGTGACAACATCAGTGGGTCCAACGACATCATCAGCAGGTTCAACGACATCAACAGCACCAGCAACGGTGGGGTCATCCTGTTCTCTCCATTGTGGGACAGTTCACCGTCACATCAGCAAGTGCCCAGCATTTAAAGGTTTGACTCCAGAGTAAAGATACTCCAAGGCTAAGACTGCTGGCCTATGCATCAACTGTCTGAAGCCAGGGCATGAGCGCTCGGTATGCATCTCTTCAGTTGACTGTTCCATTTGCAAGGGGAGACATCACACTTCGCTCCATTTCAACACTGGAGAAAAACCAGTCCCCACTCAATCCTGACTAGCTCAAACGCAGAATCCTTGGACACGGCGGGCAGCGCTAATTGTCAACGCTTCTACATGCGATCTGATGGTCACAGCAAGGATCAACGTGCTCAACAATCACCGACAACCTGTCAACTGTCGAGTCCTTCTAGACACAGGATCAACTACCAATTTTATGCAAGAAAGTCTGGCCATCGCACTGAATTTGCCGTTGAAACCATTCGCTGTACCCATTGGATCTTTGAACAATGTAAACACAACCACAAGGTATCTAGTAACTGCCACAATTCGTTCCAGAACAGCTGAGTATGAAAGAACACTGGTGTTCTTGACAGTGCCTAATATCACTCAGGAGGTTCCTGATCAATCTCTTGATCGCAAAGCCATCAGGATCCCAGACAACATCAAGCTTGCTGATCCTGAATTTCATCGTCCTGCATCCGTGGACATACTCCTCGGGGCGGGTCCAACCGTCTCACTTCTTTGCCAGGGTAAGAAAAAACTCACGCCAGCAGATCAGCCAGAGCTCTACCTGCAACAGGCTCTGTTCGGCTGGGTAATCGGAAGGAGTGCACCAGCTATGCAATCAACCCGCCAGTGCACATGCAATATACTCAGCACCTCCAACCTGGATTTTGACATCTCCAAATTTTGGGAGAAGGAAGACGCGGACACCAATTCATCTTCAATCAACAATGATTCGGAATGCGAACGTCACTTCCTACAGAACGTCAAACGTGACAATTGCGGCAGATACATTGTCGTTTTGACATTTAATGGGAAGGAATCTCTGATCGGGGAGTCACGATCACGAGCGTTCCGCCGATTAAAATGCTTGGAACGGAGACTGGATGGCGACGCCGAACTCAGTACTAAATATCGTGCTGTTATTCAAGAATACCTTGACCTGGGTCGTCTTACGGAAGTGACTGGAGCAGATTTATCTAATTTCGGATACTACCTGCCTCATCCCGCGGTGATCAAGGAAAGCAACTTGACCACCAAGGTCCGTGTTGTCTTTGATGGATCAGCAAAGACCAGCACCGGAATATCTCTCAACGAGACGTTGCATGTCGGACCGACAATCCAGGACGACATATTCTCACTCCTTCTTCGATTCCGTCTCTATCTTTACGTCCTCACTGGAGACATTGAAAAAATGTACAGGCAAGTCCTCGTACGCCCTGAGGATCGACAATACCAACGAATCCTGTGGCGTGATAGTAAGGAACCAGTGAGAACGTTTGAACTGAACACAGTAACGTTCGGATTATCTGCAGCTCCATACTTGGCAATTCGGTGTCTCCACCAGCTTGCAAAGGACGAGGGCCATCGACATCCAGCAGCAGCACGAGTACTCCAGCGTGACCTCTACGTCGATGATTTACTCACCGGGACACAGACCAGAGAAGAGGCCCTTCAGCTACGTAAAGAGTTGGAAGTTTTAGCGAAACTCGGTGGCTTCAACCTACGACAATCGGCCTCCAATGATCCCTCAATTTTGAGTGAAGTCATGCCAGACAACATCAACCATTACCTACAAATTGGAGACTCTACAAGGCTGAAGACATTGGGCGTCCTTTGGAATTCAACAGCCGACACGATCAACTACACAGCCAAGGTATCAATGCTAGAGACAGCCACCAAGCACATCATACTGTCTGAAACTGCCAAAATATTTGATCCCCTTGGCCTATTGTCACCAATAGTCATCGTAGCAAAAATGGTTATGCAGAAGCTCTGGACTCTAAAGATTGACTGGGACACACCACTGCCTGCTGGCATTCAGAAAGAGTGGTCCCAGTTCTATCTAGAGCTTGAACAAATTAATCAGGTGACTTTCCCACGATTCGTGCTTCAGAAGAACGCCAAGAAAATCCAACTCCACGGATTTAGAGCTGCTAGCCAACACGTCTACGGAGCTTGCATGTATCTTCGGTCGGTTGGAGACAAGGGACAAGTCAACACTATACTGCTATGTGTTAAATCCCGAGTAGCTCCCCTCAAACAGATCACCATTTCAAGACTCGAACTGTGTGGGGCACAGCTACTTGTCAAACTTATTGAAGGCATCGAGAGGGCTACCACCATCAACATTGATAGCACTGTCTTTTGGACAGATTCAACCATTGTCCTCCACTGGATCCACACGCCTGTCCATCAGCTGCAAACCTTTGTCTGAAACCGAGTCGCCGATATTCAGTCCAAGACTAAAGCGCACGAGTGGAGACATATGAGGACACATGATAACCCAGCAGATTTAATATCTCGTGGTCAGCCCCTCAAGGATTTTATCAAATCGAGCATCTGGTTTGAAGGCCCTTCATGGCTACGAGCAGAGGAAACCAACTGGCCAGTCCTGGATCTTCAGTTTTCATCACCGCCTTCTGAGATCAAAGAGAAATATTGTCATGTAGCCTATAATGGACGAGAGCAACACCCACTAGAATGGTATTCTTCAATCTCCAAACTAAGGCGAGTTATTGCACTTTGTCTACGTTTTAAGAGTAAGAAACAGGGTCCTCTCACAGCAGCAGAGCTGATTACGGCCCAGCACGCTATCATTCATTGGCTGCAAGCAGAGACGTTACGCCCTTCGAAACGTGCACTTGAAGACACCGAGAACAAGCGAGCTAA
Organism: Diachasmimorpha longicaudata; assembly: GCF_034640455.1. NCBI lineage: Eukaryota > Metazoa > Arthropoda > Insecta > Hymenoptera > Braconidae > Diachasmimorpha > Diachasmimorpha longicaudata. Next base: position 4,814,118 of record NC_087225.1, on the reverse strand, counting down.
AAACCCAGAGTTGGCCCAGGTATCCAAACTGACTCCATTCCTGGATAAGGATGGACTCATAAGAGTAGGAGGTAGACTACGCAACGCGATGATTCTGTTTTCTCAACGTCACCCGATCATCATACCCAAGTCTCATCCTGTCACCAAGCTCATCATCGAGGAAGCCCACGTGTCCCAGCTACATGCTGGCCCTTAGGCAGTTCTATACCATATCAGGCAACAGTATTGGCCACTGGACGGCCGCAACTCTGTGCGTCGAATCATTTCAATGCATACGATGCACTAGATTGAAGCCACCATCGGTCAATTACATAATGGGTAATTTACCATCAGCAAGAGTTACGGAGTCTCGCCCGTTCACGAACGTGGGTATTGATTACTGTGGTCCTTTCTTCGTAAAGGAGAAGAAGTTTCGCACTCGCGGACGAGTCAAAGTCTACGTAGCAGTTTTTACGTGCCTAGCGATAAAGGCTGCTCATTTAGAAGTCGTGAGTGATCTGACAACCGAAGCCTTTTTCGCAGCTTTGCGGAGATTCATCGCCAGAAGAGGATGCTGCCGAAACATCTACTCGGACACTGGCACAAACTTTGTTGGAGCCAATAATGAGTTACGAACTATTTATGAACATCTTCAATCCGCAGATCTTCAGAATGCAGTGCAATCAATGCTCACTAATCGGAAAATTCATTGGCACTTCATCCCTCCTCAATCCCCTCACTTCGGTGGCTTGTGGGAAGCAGCGGTGAAGTCCTTCAAGCATCACTTCTATCGGATAATCACGGACGAGCTCCTCACCTTCGAACAATTCAATACATTGACGATCGAGATCGAAGCTGTCTTGAATTCTCGACCCATGACGCCGATGTCTTCTGATCCTAACGATCTGATGGCTCTCACTCCTGGTCACTTTTTGATTGGGGAGTCGCTGATTTGTCCAAGAGATCACGGCTTCACTGATACTCCAAGCAGCCGATTATCATCATGGCAGCACATTCAAAAGCTAAAGCAGCACTTCGGGACTCGCTGGCATCGCGAGTACATTAGTGAGCTTAGCCTTCGATCCAAGTGGAGCCAGGGACAGCATCAGATTAAGGAAGGCACCGTGGTGCTTTTGAAGGAGGACAACTTGGCTGCACTTCAATGGGCCTTGGGACGTGTCATCAAGGTACGGCCTGGAACCGATGGTATCATCCGTGTGGTCACGGTCAAAACAGCCAAAGGACTTCTCGATCGCAACGTTAAAAGGCTTGCCCCGTTGCCAATCAACGAGAACGACGCAGAAGTTAGATAAAATATGTCTATCGTTTATCTTATTAATCCAATTTAATTCGAATCTTATTCGTTGATTAAATAGTTATTCAACGGGGGAGTCTGTTCCGTCCGCGGATAGGGCTTTTATTATTTCTAAAATTATTCTCATTTTTGGGGAATATAAAATCACTAATTTAGAAAAAAAAACATCTGCCTGTCCGCTAAATTATTTTATTGTCCACTCTTCGAAATTTTCCCTCTAATCCCTTCAGCAGACACGGATGGGGAATACGAAACATTTTTATTGCAATTCCCAAGATTTTAGCCTTCTTGGGGGTCTTGAAGAGTCACTAATGACTCAGGGTTTTCTTTGAATTTTATTGTCTGTGAGTTTTCTGCGAAAAGGTCAGTCAGGGCGACTTTCGTCATGGTCCGTGCTTTCTGCCAAGAGGGCATGGATTTTTTACGACATTAGTTTTTGGTTTTTGTGTGTTTTTAGTTTTTTCTTCCGACATACGGTCCGCAGTTATTGCGTCACGAACTGCTCAGACATAATTCCTACATTATCTCTATCAGTAGCATATTCGATTGTTACAGTTACACCGCGTTCCGGTTAAATTTCTTTCGAATAAAAAACAGTTTTCTCCATCCTCGCGATGTATTAATTATTAATAGACTTCCCCGTCGATAAACAACTAGTTATTTTTACGTGTTTGATATCCTTAAACAAATTTTCAATTTTTGGAACATTCTTTCTTTGTTTTCTTGTGTAATAAAAGTGAAAGTAACATTACAATAATTAAAACTATTTTTAATTAACAATCCACAATTATTTAACCTTCCTACAATCACCTCCCCAGTATCAAGACACTGTGCGAGTGAACAGATTTGCTATAGTGAACATCTCCGTATCATTATCGGTGTTAACTCTCCGGAATAACTCTTATAGCTTTTCTCAAACCTAATTATTCTGACCGCTGAAATCGAAGTACATGAGTGTGAATTATTCTCAACTCTTTTAATAAATTGACTAATTGGGTGACAACTCAAACATCGTGAATTTTGTGTACTGTCCATTCTTCCGGTCCCTCTCATTTTTCACTGCCCCCTCTCACATCATCACACCTACTCATCCACCTCATTTCCCACAAACCCGGAATCTTTTCAAATAGCATTTGATAATTTTCTTATTTTATTGCATTAACAAAATGATAGTTGAATATTGGGCCTTATATACTACTTACTGGTATGACTCGACAGTAGATGAAGCAAAATTAGTAATTTAGGAGCGTTTTCAGGTAGCTAGGGCAGGGATGTCACAACTATTTGGGGAAATAATAGTCACAACGAGAAGTCCCTATTTAAGTAGTGGCGCGTGTATCGATTTGGCCGCGTGGCGCACGAATTTTGGAATCCTTGTGAGATTCTCTTAGCATTTACGCGGAAAGGAATTCACGGGACCGTAATATTAAAATAAGAAATGATTGTTCGCTCTCCCTGGGCTGCGGAATTGTATAATAATTCATTTACGAACGACACTCTTTCGAAGCTACTGAGTCACTCAACCGTGTTAATTCCAGTTATAAAACTGCGGGTCATTCCTACAGGCCTGATACATAATTTGTATCCTGCAGAAGCTACGAACCGTAAATTGAAACTAGGAATGCGTAATAGGCTCGGAACGCCCGGGGCTCAAAAATTTCACTCGTGTATGTGTTTCCTTCTGAAACGCGGGCGATCTTTCCGGAACATTCTGCCCACATCCGGTGTCCTCTCCTCGGAGAGACCTTCCCCTTCTCCTCTGATACCCCCATCTCGGCCGACTGGACACTCCCCACCATGGATCCTGGCTATTTATCCTGGAGAGCCTGAGGAAATTTCTCGACTACTCCTTGGATCTGATGCCGATGCTCTCGGGGTCAAACAGGATCCCTCGTCGGAGCGTAGTGGCGCGGACATCCGTTTGCTCGCCAGGCACCGAGAAAATAAAAACATCTTCCCCTATAATTTAATTCCTCCTTTCTCCGGACACTGGAGGTGACTTCCCGTCTGGTGCAAGTCTTCGAAAACCGGCGAAACGGTCGAGGACCCGTGACGTCTCAAAATACCAGGTCACATAATATCCACACACGGCTGACCCCAGCTAAGTATGTATCACCTCGGCTGTCACCGAATGGAGGGCGTTTGATATGATTCATATTTGGTAAGGGAAAACGGGAGCAAAACTCAATATTCGAATGTGACCAGCAGAGGCCCTTGACCCCTAAAACATATGTTGAGCAGTCTTATATCTGTTAATGTTTCAGTTTGTGATCGATATCGATCACAATTTGTTTACGATGATGAGAATGAAACTACATAACTAAGGTTACACACATACATACATCGGGGGTTGTTATGCCATAATCAACATTTTAGAAATTAAGATGTGAAACTAAAGAGGTTTGACTGAAGCAGAGGCTCAGAACCCGGTAGTGGTGTTTGGAATGACGCCTTCCTCTCTTTAATTGTAAATGAAGCATCTTCATATCCTCCTTTTTGCTCATCATAGTGTTACCTAACTTCAATGCAAATGAAACTTTTCGGTGATGCAGAGGACTACCCCTCCACTTTGAACTAGTCCTTATGACAGCAGGACTGCTACTGAAGAATTGTTGAGTCGGCTGGCGGGCGGACAACCCAGCATTGCATGTGACCCCCTGCCTCTCCTGGGATGAGGTCCTACGATGCGGCTGGTGTCACTCAAACCTCCAGAACTGAACCTCTACTTTAATCAATCCTCTTCGTGTTAAATATTGCAATACCCCGAGCCAAATATTATAGGAGTGTGCTAATGAAAAAAGAATCATGAACTGTTCCGACGCGGAATGTGTGGAACGTGTAAACAGGCGAATCTTACAGCCTTTGGGAATTCCCCTTTGGGTCTTTCACCCATTAACCATTCTCTGTCCTCTCGTTTTCCAAATTCTCACATTTTCCCCCAACACCTTCATCAGTCCAGCCATAACGGTAAAGACAGTTACTAAATTAAAGTTTTGCGTTTATGGTTAACATTTGGTGATCAAATGTATAGATTTTACGATTTTACCACTTTCCACTTTCATGTTCTTTATGCCTGGATGCATTTATGGCTAGGTCAATCCTCACAACTTTCCTCAGTCTGTCATTTATGATCCCTCACAAAAACTAAATAATTCCCCGTACCTAGCATCGCCTTTCCTGACCCTCGGACCCTTTGGAGCTCATCCCCCATACTCTCAGTACCTCCTATTTTTATTTTTTCCTCTGTGAAAATTCCTCCAATCAAATTGCTTTTCCAATCCGCAAGTAACGAATCACGTCTCCTTTCATTCATTTCCAGGCCTTGCAGAGTTTCCTTTTCAAATTTCCTTACTTTCCAAACAGACAGTTCCGGAAACGAGTTCATCGTGAACTCATCCATTTTTTCCTACTTACGAGTTCTCATCCATTAATTTTGTACATCTCTGTGTTGAAAAAAATATAGTTTCATTTTCATATCAGTGTTTGTGTTAGTTAATTATTTTGCATAGACAGTTGGCCTTTCTACTATTCGTGAAGAAAAATAGCTTTCTACCCGACAGGAACTATATCAAGTCTAATGCGGTAGAGGGATTTGCCAAATTCTGTTATATTTCAGTTGGGGGTCGTGTATTTGGAGCAGGGGAAAGCATCACAGGCACTGGCGTATTTGGACAAAGCACTGGAGTTTGATCCTGAACACGAGCAAGCGTTATTAAACTCAGCAATACTTTTGCAAGAATTGGGACGCGAAGAGCTTCGTAAAGTGGCGAGAGATAGGCTCCTGAAACTATTGAGGAAGGTAAATACCAGCTCGAAATCACTGATTTCATTGTATAAAACACTTCACGTGGAATTGAATGAATGTAAGCAATTTAAAATAGGACTCAAATAACGAACGTCTGCATTTCAACCTCGGAATGTTGGCAATGGACGATCACGACGCTGCAAGTGCCGAGAGATGGTTCAGGAATGCTGTAGCGTTGAAGGAGGATTTCCGATCTGCCCTATTCAATCTGGCACTTTTGCTGACGGATGAAAAGAGACCACTGGAAGCAGCACCGTTCTTAAAACAACTCGTTAGGTTTCATCCAGAACACATCAAAGGACTGATACTGTTGGGAGATATATATATTAATAACATTAAGGACTTCGATGCCGCCGAGAAGGTAAGCAGGATAGTTCATCATTTTTCCAGTTTAAAGGAAATGTTTAGAGAGAGAGATAGAGAGAGATAGAGAGATGGGGAGAGAGAGAACTGTATTATCAACCAACTAAGTAATCAATTGAATTGCCAATATCTTTTGTTTCCATTGACTGACAACACAACAATCATCATGTGTAAATCCGAAAATATTAAAATACTAAAAAACATCAAGCTCACGCGTAGCCAGAAAAATATGAGTGCAACTTGTACTAGTCGATTGACTACGATCAAAACGTTGAATAATAGAACACTTAGCTCTAAAAAAATAATAATTGCATGATATTAAGTGAATAATCAGTATGGCTGGGACCGTTACTCATGCTGATCAAGAAAGAATACGGCCTGAATCGAATGGTCATTGAACATTTATTATAATCGTATCATGGAATCGAAATCGCACAAGCTGTGTGTTTTATCCTGATGAACAAATAAAATGCCCTGATATTCTCATGAAATTACTATAACGCTTTTCAATTACTATTATTGCAGTGTTACCGCAAAATTCTTCAGCTGGATCCAGCGAATATTCAAGGTCTTCACAACCTTTGTGTAGTTATGATTGAACGTAGTCAGCTTCATCTGGCAGCACAGTGCCTCGAAAAAGCTGCAGCTCTACGTGCAGATCAAGAATACATACGAAAACATCTGACGATTGTAAAATCCCGGATAAATCGGCTGCCTCCCGAGCAACGCGAAAGCAGTGACATATTCGATGATTCATTTCTTCACATTCGAGGTGAGGAGGACAGTCTCGATATGGCTGATCGAGCGGCACGACAATTCCTGAGGAAAAGTGAATTTATGCACAATCACATTGGCGACTTGAAGAACGATCAATTCAGACGTCACAATTACTATCATATCAAGGGCTTTCACCATCCGAAAACTTCGAAAGCAATCCCTGCGGGCAAAAGCCCATTCTCAAAACCTTCCGAAGGATCCAATATTCGTGAATCCGCTCGTGTACTTGACAGTGTTGTAAATAGGGATACAAGTGAATTGGAGTTTGGTCAGTATCACGGACTGAATGTCGTTGATCCGAATTGAATTTATATATAAGCCATGAAAGTAGTATAAAAATACACATTCTGAATATTCAAAAATATCCGGTGGTGGTCGCCGGTTGGGTGTCCACGTAATGTCATAAGTACTATTAGGTGGGCACCATTGGCGAGTTATTCCTAGAACGCCTCCTCCCTCTTTTTTCCAGACCTGTCGAAGCAGATTTTCCCTTTATCGGCATACCCTGTGAAGAGAACGTCGATACGCGAAGAGGAGCCCTATTGTGCGGGTCCCGAGAACATACTTTTTGTGGAAAGGGGAGTGGGTGAGGGGTGGGCGGCAAGGATGACGCGAGGCCTGAAAAATCCCAAAATTCAAACATTATCACGTGTTGGGATGTGGCTTTGTAGGAAGTGTGGAGGGAAACTTAAGTTTTTTTTGTAGGGCGACGATTGCACGCGACACTGAACCCGGATGCGGCAATAGATGAATGCCTTCCTTTGTACCTACTTTCAGCGCAATGAATTGGCTGTGGCTGTGAAAGGCCGTTCGAAAAATTCCCTCTCTCTCTCCCGCCCTTCCATTTTCTCACTATACTCATGCAAGTTTCCTCAAGGCCATCCTGTCCGCCCCTTCGTAGGGGTCAATGACTTTTAGACTGTATTCAACCAGTGCTGCCAGTCGACCCAAGAAATCTTGCAAAGTTTCCGTGTCGAGTTTTACAACACCATGAACTGTTGGACCATATTATGGGAAGTTATACCGATCCCTGTACCTTTCGATTATTCATTGAAAGATATGGTGAAGTGAATAAATGTGAGTATCGCGTCGCATGTTCAGGAGGTCAAACTAGTTTTAATATTCGATCGACCTATTGTTTCTTTTTGCCATCTGCAGTGCAAGAAGAACCTTTATTGGCTTTAACTGCGTACTCAAATTCATGAATTGAGGCATTCACAAAAGTACCCGAAAAAATGGATGCTATTCGCAATATCGCGAGCCTTCATCTAATGTGCATGTTTTTCTGAGGGTGCAGGTTTCTCCACAGGAGTAGTTGTTACTGGGTCACCTGAATAATCTATCGTAGTTCAGAATGCACACGCCACTTTCATCTGACTATAGGATAAACTGCGATAGAAAGGCCGATCAACGTCCAAACGGAAGGACTTATTCCCTGAATTCTTGAGAGATATAGAGCAACCCATTTGATCAAAATGAATTTAAATTTCCAAATCCAGTGAGAAGACAGTTGAGTTAATATTTGAATTTCTGAATCACTTGTCTAGATTCCAGTGGATATTTGAACAACCCGAAATATTAATTGAATCACATTCTTCTCTCTTTAGAATACTTCTAAATAGTGTAGTTCAATTTACCTCTCATGGGAAATACAATTTGAAAGGGTCTAGTGAGAGAAGAATAAAGGAAGTACAGACTATCCCGCTGATTGCGTGATGAAATTCCAGCTATCACGTTCTGAGAACTTATCAGCATCGAAAGACTAGACTTCCAATCCTTGGCTGGAATTTGTGATTACTTTTACCGACGGCGCTGTTTTTCGTATTCTTACCGTCAAGTGCATTGGGAGGGGAACCTAATAATGGAAGGATTATTTAGCCCTACTTCACATATTTTATTCAAACATATTCATTTGTTAAAAATCGGAATAAATTGAAAAAGGGATTGGCAAATACCAATCGATGGTGAAACCATGCAATGATTAGTCAATCTTTTTCCGTTGTTATTAAAAATGATACTCTCTTGAGTAATTCGTAATATTTGGGATCCTTTCGTGTAATACACTATGTTTCCTCGCCGGTAAATAATTGAGGTACTATCACGAGTACTTGAGTGAGAACCCATATGTGACGTGTTGTCAATTGAAAATCGAAGATTTCTCCATCATTTTCTGAACTTGTTTCTTGACTGGTGAGCCGCGCCCAAGATTTACCAAATTGCCACGAGTTCTCTTTTATCTAGGAAGCTGTCTTCATTTTGGTGTTAGGAAACAGTATCTCAAACAAATAGCATATAGCTAGGTTTTGTGGATATTAGTCCACGAGTATCTTATTGGTGGATAACGCGGCACAGTAGGATTCTCCCGAATTTCCTATATAGATGGATACCCTATTTTTTCAATCGATTACTTTATTGACACCCCCTAGGAATAAAGTAGTAAGAATGACTACTTTCAAAGATAGTTTGTGATGTGTTACTAATTAATAGCGAAAATTCAACTATCCACAGGGCTACAGCGATCTCATAGGCGATCTAGCGGAGTCACCATATAGAAAAGAGGTCCGCAACAAAAAGGCTACAACATCTCTCCGTGGTAATTCACTATTTCTTGGTGAAAGAGATATAATCGAGAAGACCATATTCGACGATTATACGCAAAGGACTACCAATAATATCGAACAATGCAAACGATGTCCTTATGTTACAGTGCCGAATACTTTGTATAATATTCCTCGAGGCTTCATTCATCGAAGGAATTCGAGAATTCAACGCATTTTCGATGAACAGTTAGCATATTTTTATTGCACAGGTATCGCACAACTGCATGCCCCCTGCAAATTGGGGGTGGAATCCTGCATTGAAAAGTCTCGACCCGAATTCGGATCAAACATACCCCCTTCGGCTTATCAGGATTGAAGTTGTATGAATAAGGAGCAAAGCCTTGCCGGTCGCATTGCGTTCGAACCAATATAAGAGTTCGTTCCTGCATTTATTTCGGCTACCCTCCGGCGGCAGAAGAATAACACTGCAATTTCAGCACATTAAATTAGCTCCAGTTTTTAGTCTACTCTTCCGCTCGTAATATAAAAATGCATCGTGGAGCTATAAATCCCATCATTAGTCACATTGGATGGAGCGGGATCTGGTTTGGGGAATATTTTTAAAAGATGGGCGAGATGAGAATGGATCCGGGAGGATGACTGAGAGGGTTAACAAATCACTGCACGTGCCGATTATTGAACAGAATCACTTTATTTTTAGATAATGTCAAATATACACGTTACCGAAAGCGCCGTAAAAAAATAACTAATTGAGCGCGATAAAATTGATTTATCATCGATGGTTATATGAGCTGTTCCGATATGATTTTTTCTAATACTTGTTCATATTATGGGAGTATGTTAATAGGCCTATACTCCTCCATGTGCGTCGTATTTTTGACTTTTAGAATGAGTATATTTTGCGAATGCTTGCATTTACTTGGGTATGACCTTTCGTAATGGATTTATTCATAATTTGTCTTATATTATTTCCTATGCACTTGTTACTCAGTTTCATTATTTTTGTTGATATTCCATCACTGGTGCCTTTTTTGTTTGGTAGATCTCGTACTATTTTATCAAATTCCTTTTTCGATATGGAGTGAAAATTATCGACCGATGTATTTGTATATTTCTCATTTGATCATCATGCAGTTCTATAACTCTGACAGTTCTTACAACTTCTGGGACACTACTTACAGAATAGCTACTGAATTTGTTTGCGATATGTTCATCTCCCTTTATCTTATTATTGTTCCTATATATTTCATTAGGCAATTCCGCTTTGCTCGTTCCTTTCATCAACTTCTTCAATGTTTTCCACATCACTTTACTATTCGCCTTATTTTGATCAATTTTCTTTTCATAATATGTCAATTTTGCGTTACGAATTGCAGACACCATTTTATTTCTTTTCTGTTTGGACTTTATCCAATCATTTTCATCCCCAGTATATTTAGCTATTGCAAACAGCTTTTGTCATTTGTTTGAGTTAGAGATGAGTTTATGGTGCCGATTTGGGATAGGTCGGGGAAATTATAGAACACGAGACACGAAAGTCTGATTGGGGATGCACTGATTTTATTAAAAATTGTTGAGGCGGGACCTCGTGCCTTTGAGCCAATTTTCCATAGGTGATTTTCTTCAGGTAACTTAGCGTAACACTGGTGATGTACTCGAGCAAAAGATATTTTATGTTACGCGACGGAGAACTAAGAATATCCTTAAAATTTTGAGGTTTATAACGCGCACGTGTGCTTCGGTCACTCACGTACGTTATACTGGCTTAAACGTCCGGTAATTGGACGCATCTTAGCGCGTGATGGTTTTCATCCCTCTATAGAGCGTTGAGAGCAAACTAGTTGAATTCAATAACTCAAAATACTAATTCATTGTGTTCACGAGAAGCTCTCTCTGGTGATGTACCATTTGATAATTGACAAAAGCACTAGTTATTAATGAGTTGAGCCCGGTTGTGAATAGAGAACAAACATACTCGATTGAGGATAACTTGTTGACATTATTTCGAATACACTCCGAGCTCACTTGTAGCGGCTTAACGTGATCGAAGGGAAGTGAGTATTTGTCTAATTTGGCGTCTCCTTATATACCCAAGGGCTGTTTTGTTTTGCTTATCAACCCAAGGTTTGGGAATATTCTGGAAGACGACCTTGGTTCGAATGTTCTCGAATTCTTCTCTTAGCAACCCCCGGGCAAGCCCCGATGCATGGGACGCATGGGTTGGGGGTCGATACATTTTTGTTTTCTAGCTTTAAACTTGTGGTGCCTCGGTCTGTACAAAGAGTACTACGTTGTTCATCTTTTCGGACGAGGCGCTTCATACAATTATGATAGAACTTCACTTACAGGTAAGTTCGTTTAATCATACAATTATTTAAAAAATTACTGCCATTATATTACTATTATTAAATGATTATATTTAAGCTTTGTTCATAAAATTACAAAATATATAAAAACGTAAAAATGGCTGTCTTTTCTTATATATCTTTTAGTAATTTAAGAAACAAGTAATTTTGACCCATCCGGGAGAAGTAGGTATACGTCAATCGTCGGTAGTTCTAGTGTTAAAATCTCCAACGTAGACACAGCTACGTTCATTTTTACAGCTTTCGCATATGTTCTCTATATACCCTATGAATTCCGATATGTTTGCCCCCGGAGAACGATGAGTTACTATGAGCACATCTTTAAAATTTCTAACATTAATTTTGATACCGATTGACCAACAATTATTGACAATTTTTTTCATCTACAGACATTTTGTATTGAATATCGCTACGAACATACATCATAACCCCTCCCGTTATTCTTTTTTCAGAGTCACATCTTAAGATAACTTGGTAACTTGGCACATTAATGCCCTGATCATCTATTTCATTTGTGAGTCTAGTTTCCAATAGCGCTATTATTGCTGGATTTTTCAAATTAATCACGAGTTCCTCTATTTCATCTTTATTTCTCAATAAATCGCGCGCATTCATATATACAACTGGCGATTTATGTGCGTTTGGATTTGTTAGAGATCTTACGAAATCGCGACATTCCCTATTTTGTATCTGTTCATAAAATATTTGTAGGAAGAGCACGATTTATGTTTCACGTGATGTTCAATTTGTTCATTAGAAAGTTGAAATTTCTCTTTGTGAGTCCAACAGCTGATACAATTAAAGCCAGTAGGTCGACATTCCTGTGTGTTATGATTTCGGGTGCATATTCTGCACACCGTTATTTTTTGTACAATTTTTCGCTATAGGATGGAACCCCCAACAATTGAAGACATCCAACATCGCTTCAGATTTATATACAGGGTGGCGATCAGGTAGGGGCGAACTCTAAACAGGCATGTTTTGGGGGTGATTCTGAGCAGAAAAGTCCTTTTCTACTTTTCGATCGGACTCACCCCTGCAGAGATATGGGGGTGAAAAGAACGGCCAATGGGGCGCGAACAGCATTTTGTCAAGAGACCTTTCTTGTTGTAAATTAAATTTACAATAAAAAAGATCTCTTGACAAAACACTGTAGGGCTATTGCATAATGAGATAATTAACATTTAAATAATTAGCTTTGGAACGCCAAGGGGGATGCCCACGATTTTCCGAATTTTTCCAACAAAAAACCCGTTTTGGCAATTATCTTGTAAACAAATGGGTTTACAACATTTTGTCAAAACGGCTTTTTTGCGAGAAATGCAATTTTAAACATTAATGATCTTATCGAAAAATCGCGTAGATGTCTTAATTTGATAATTAATCGCGGATTGTTGTTTAAAATTCAAATCCAATTATTCAATAAACAAATGGATTTACGGGATTCCACCAGGAGACATTTATTGTAGATAATTTTATTCTCTGCAAAAAATGTCTTGTGACAAAAGGCCGTAAATCCATTTGTTTACGTGATAATCAAGATAACGCGGTTATTGCTCCGGATTCCGCGAAAATCGCGAGCTATCCCCTCTGAAATTTGCCCGCGATTGTTTATTATTAATTATCTCGATAATAGGCTCTTTTACAGCATTTTGTCAAGAGACCTTTCTTGTTGTAAATTAAATTTACAATAAAAAAGATCTCTTGACAAAACACTGTAGGGCTATTGCATAATGAGATAATTAATATTTAAATAATTAGCTTTGGAACGCCAAGGGGGATGCCCGCGGTTTTCAGAATCTTGTCTTTTAATAAATAATACTAAGGTAAATAATAATCGGTTTTTAATCATCCTAGCGCCCCCCCCCCCTGAAAGGATTGTCATGAAATATCTTTCCCCCTGTCTCTCTCTTACTCACTAGCGGAATGGAACGTCCGCCCGAGGAGAAGGGGAAGCACGCACACTGCTTACCCGCGGCACACGGACGGAGAGCCGCGCAATGCTCGCGCCCCATTGGCCGTTCTTTTCACCCCCATATCTCTGCAGGGGTGAGTCCGATCGAAAAGTAGAAAAGGACTTTTCTGCTCAGAATCACCCCCAAAACATGCCTGTTTAGAGTTCGCCCCTACCTGATCGCCACCCTGTATTCTGTACCTTCACACCTATTCCACCCTAAATTCACAAATCCTTTTTTCATAATATTTTGATGCATATTTTGTCCCACCTCAATGATCAGTGAAATTTCATTATATTTTGCGATGACCCATTTATTTATTATTTTCAGATCAACTACGTCTGCAGTTACATGGCATTTGTTTTGTTTTGTTTCAGTAGATCTCCCTTTATTTCCTTATTTTTTTTTCATTATAGTCAATCGTTCGGTCGTGAACATTATACAGGGTGTCCCAGAATTGCACGTCCAGACTTTAAACTTAAGTTGGGGGTGAAATTCTGGATCGAAAAGTCCTGAGCGACTTTTTGATCAGACGCAGCCTCTCCGACTTATTCAGGGTTGAAGTTGGACGAATCAGGAGCGTGGAATACCCGGTCGCACGACGGTAAGGAAAACGTTCGAGTGTGGTGGTGTCCCCACCATACGGTACTACTCCCCTGCGGTGGCAGAAAGACATGACTGGCGGCGGCGGGTAAGAGGAAGGGGAGGGAAATGAAAAAAATGAACACCAAAAAAAAAATCATCAGCGATTGATCATTTTTTTTCTCCTTCGCTGAAAGAAAAAATGAAAATCTCATACAGGGCCAATGGGGCTTTAGAAAATTAAATCGCCGGGTTTTTTTTTCCAGCGCTGTAATTTTCAACGCTATTTTTTTCTCCTTTTCCATAAGATTAAGAGATTTAATGGGCCTCAATCGATGGGGAATTTATTCCTCCATCGAATGCCCTTGGTTTCATCCCTTGGCATTAATTAGGGCAGGAGTAAATAATTTTTATGTAGCGGGCGGGTGTTCATTTTTTTCATTTCCCTCCCCTTCCTCTTACCCACCGCCCCCTGTCATCTCTTTCTGCCGCCGCAGGGGAGTAGTACGGTATGGTGGGGACACCACCACACTCGTATGTTTTCCTCACCGTCGTGCAACCGGGTATTCCACGCCCTTGATTTGTCCAACTTCAACCCTGAATAAGTTGAAGAGGGTGCGTCTGATCAAAAAGTCGCTCAGGATTTTTCGATCCAGAATTTCACCCCCAACTTAAGTTTAAAGCCTGGACGTGCAATTCTGGGACACCCTGTATATAAAAAAAACTAAGACGACCTTTTATGTTTCGCAGGTTTTCCCTGCTATACTGAAAATTATTAAAACCACTTTCGGTTCAATTTTTGCACGTCGGAGTCATAAAAGATCATAATTTATGTCGCTTTGAACGTTATGTAGAAATGACCTTGTACGAAAATTATTTCCTTTTCTGTAATTTCTTCAGTGGGAAACCTTTTTTCCAAAAACTTATATTCGTCATAAAACGTACCCACAGATACCGTGTTGAATTTTTAGTTTTTTCTATTGGTTCAGTCCTCAATAAAAGATCCAACATGCTTTTCGTCTAGTTAACAGACTAGGGCATACTTTTTGCTGTCCAATAGTTTTCGACCAATTAAATTTTCTCTACCCTTTCCCTTAGAAGGGACAACCTTCTTCCTTCACTCCCTTGAAATCTAAGACGATACAATTTAAGAAAAATTTCTAAGTTAGTTACTAGTTAAGACTACTTCGAGATACGACCGTCGAACTTGCTCTCTTCTTAATCAATGTCCATTGTTTTTTTTATATGTGGTGACGTAATTTTCTAAGTTCACGGAAAACCTCAGTCCACTACGGAGCCCTTCGACGCCGACAAAACCCTGAAACGAAAAATATGTTGAGCGTCAGGTCGTTATTACCAGAACGACCATTGGAACGAAACAAAACAGAATTTCCCACTTGTCTCGTATACCAGTCTCGAAGCGCGAACGTTTGCCCCCTAGGTCAAGCGGTGAATGTTGTACAGGTCCCTGTACGAGCTCAGACTAGAAAAAAGACTAAGTGACTGGGCCGACAAATGAAATACATATTTAAACAATCTGGCGTGGAAAATTACAATTTAATACTGATCTCAAAATCTTATACCGTCTAATTACGTTTCTTCTAAACCCCGGTATTTTCCAGGTGTTTATTAAAATTACAACATAAGCAGAATCTAATGTATACATGAGTCACAATCATCAATCTCAAAAACGAAATAAATAAATAAATAACGGACATTCCTAGTCAACGAAGTCAAACTTAAATAACCGTCAAAATACGTAAAATCAAGAATTTCACTGTCTAAAATTATCATGTCAGATAACGCGGGGGACTCAGTGACATGTAAACACCGAAACTCTGAGATAAAAGCCAGCTAAACTGAGCAAGGATGCGATATCCTAAATCGTACCCTTCAATGTCCTTCAAACAATAACTGACAGCGAGAGCGTTCATCTAATACCCATCGATCAGGCGCCACACTATATTGATTCTCAATTCCACACCAAATCATTATCAGAGACTACTCATGTACCCGAGAGTCTACTCTCTAACAAAATTTTAAACAGTCGCGAGAATGATAATTCAAAATAATTGAAGACAGTTTCGGAGTGTCTAGAACTCCATCATAATTAACTCAGACACAAAACAGAAATCCGTAATGATCAGACGCAATAATTTCTACATAAAACCCGTCAAAGGCACGCGACAAAATAACGAACGTAACGAACATAACGAAAGAGACATCTAGCTATTTCACTGATTGGAGTGACCAAGACTTTGTAATGATTCATTGATCTCGCAAAACTAATAGTCCTCAAGCACACAATAAAGAGCCCGAAGAGTCTCGAAGTCCTTCGCAGTTCCGCGAAGCTCTTGAAGATCCCGAAACGTCACTCCCACGATGTTGGCGGTAAATTCAACTAAACAACGATAAATATACAATAATAATAAAAAAATTAATCAATGCTAATACTTCTCGCTCGTGCTCTCACTGTCGGTTGGTGACTTCCCGTCTGTGATTCTTGATAATGAACCCACTCGCAGAACGATCGAATAAGAAAGCCTATTTCTCACGGAAATATCATGTTACAATGAGTAATTCTCAAGAAGTTTAAATTCCCCATTATTATCATTTTGAAAATAAAAAAGTGTGAGTGAATCGCGTTCAATTTTTCAATTTATTGTGGAATTTAATCAAAAACAATTTCCTGTTGTGGGCCCACTATCGCGGCAACGATCCTGAACCCCAATATCAATATTCGTTACTTTTATCTTTGGTACATACTTTTTCGGAGTTATCATTTTATATTCCCTCCTAGCCGCTCACCCATGTAATCAACTAGTTACTTCGTTTCCATTAGATTCCTGCAGTCAATAACGACTTTTCGTTTTGATGTCTTTTTTAACTTGCACAAAACTATGGAAAGATCTGCTAACTCAATGCTATTTTTCACAGCTGTTTTCGTCACTTCAACGCTTACCTTCGCGATTAGTGTCACAATTAACATGGAATCGCCATATACCGGCCTGTGTGGTGTTTGCGCGGTTCCACTGGCTCAGGATTGTCGATAATCCCCATACCTGATGTTTTCGTAGTCAAGTTAATGCGCTGTTTTATTTGTTTAATTTCACCTTTCAGTCGACCTGTCTTCATGAATTTTAATTTGTAATGAAGTAAATTCACTGCTAAAAACGTCGCGTAGAACGGTTTCGTAATGATTTCAACGGTTTTAGCTGATAGGTTCTATCTAACCTGCTCTATCTCGCTGGAATTCTCTCTAAAACGTTTTATTTTAATAGAATCTGTTGAACATGGATTTTCCTCGTTATTTGTGTTATTGAAATCTTGTATGCCCATATCATTAATATTATTACACTTATTAATTCGATGGTCCGTCGGGTTGGTGGTTAGATTTCGATCCCATTTTTCACTTCCGACGTTATTGATCGAGGGGTCATTCATTCAAAAATTCGATGACACAGTGATTGCTGATTTCATCTGATTTCGAGCTGATTTCAATGATTTCTTGAAATCGTTGATTTCATGTGATTGCCAAGGATTTTTTTCTGATGATTTCACGATTTCAAATGATTTTATATGATTTCAAGTCTTTAATGCGAATGGAGCAGCGAGGGCGGAGAGGGCTGGTAGGGGAGATAAGTTGGATTCAATTAGATCTCCGGATAAAATACTAGCACTAGCAGCAGTTATATCCAAGTCATGCAATGACAAATACAAGGAGAAATATGGCAATCTTTTTCAATAAATAATTTATTCACATAGTAAAATAAAGTATATCTCTGACATACTGAACTGAATTAAACTAAATGAAATGAAATCTTCACGTCTCAGTAAAGGACAAACAATGTAGAACTAAAAATATTTGACAACGTCTTTATATATTTTTTCATTTCCCTCCCCTTCCTCTTACCCGCCGCCACCAGGCATCTCTTTCTGCCGCCGCAGGAAAGTAGTACCGCATGGTGGGGACACCACCACACTCGCACGTTTTCCTCACCGTCGTGCGACCAGTTACCCCACGCCCCTGATTCGTCCAACTTCAACCCTCAATAAGTTGAAAAGGGTGCGTCTGAACAAAAAGTCGCTCAGGACTTTTCGATCCAGAATTTCACCCCCAACTTAACTTTAAAGTTTGGACGTTCAGTTTTGGGACATCCTGTATAGCCATCAGTAGTCATTGGCTGCATTTCAAAAATCTTTGTTTGTTTCTTTAAAATATACCAGGTACAAAGTACACCTATTTCTTTAACATTACCCTGTACACGAGCATATGATCCTGAGAACTCTCGAGATTTTATTGTTCTCCCATCGAAATAAACAAAACTCAACACCAATCCTAATAAACAAGTTTTATAATTCTTTTCCTTGAATAGGCACCAATCGCCTATGCTTATTCCATCACATTGTCTAATGATGCGAGTCCCTTCGTTTTCAACGCTTGAAATCTTTCTAGTCTTGTCGTATTTCATCAATTCAGCCACTATAACTCTTCCTAATCTATCAGTGCTCAACTGCGAATGTCCTTTATCAAAAAGCCAACACAATGAAGATTTACGTATTTCAGACGTTGTACCTGACTTATGTGTCACAATAGTAAACGGACTCTCGGGAGACTAGTTTTCTCCTTATTAACGCTTCTCAATTCTAGAGGGTCTGTAACACCAGAAAGATTTGTTGAGGCTCTCAACAATTCTGCCAACTCTCCTGTTGAGTCAATCTCATCCCCCGCATTCCGCACCTCTTCATCATTTTCACCCTCAACATTATCTAAACCATCCAGATCTTTAGCAAAGAATTCTTCATTTTCCATCAATTTCGCAGAGATTTTTAAACAATCCGAAATCTCCATCTCCATGCCCAACTCCTTAACAGCATCGACCGCATCTTTTGTAGCAATTTCTATCGTTTGTATGAGTTTATTGACATCTGGAAGTTCAGAACGTTGCAAAATGTTGAAGGAATGGGAAGATTCGCGTGTAATGTTTCATACATTAATTTTTCACCAATTGTGATTAAATACGAACAGAAAAGTTTTAGGCCATCGTCATATCGCTGATTACCCCTACCTTGACACTGTCCAGTCGCCACCTGCTGCAGATTCTTTAAAAATTCATACTTATCTTCTTTTGACGGTATATTGCCAGGCTGATTATTTCTATTTTCTAGGAAAGACGTAATAATTTGATTTAATTTGTTACTCTCGAGTATGAGCCTGTGTACTTTCTCAAAAATTGGAAAATAACTTGTGATGATTGACTGATTTCCGGTAATTGACAAATGCAGCTTTTTAGCATTTCGAGCCGCCGGGAATTGTCACGCTTTCGAACTTTCGCAATTATCTGATCAGGAAGATTTGTTCGACAATCGCCCTGATTCAATATTGCCCGAATCCGGATTATTAATTATATTTAAAGATTGTCTGAGAGTGGATGAAATCGAAGTGGGGAGTTGTACTTCCTGATCGATGGATTTTTGGGTTGATAATTGTACCCTGGACTGAATCGATGCTTCGTTATTCGACACCTGAGATGATTGAATCGTTGAGTACATCAGAGGCTCCAGTGGAGCTCTGATTGGAGACGGCATGGACAATGTCGTATGGTCCAACATCGAGTCTAACGAGTTTGTGTGTAGGGACTCATCATTTTCTTCACTTCCACGCGATTCTAGAATGCAAAAAAAAATTAGAAACCGATAACGAAAATTACCCAATTATTCGTGTCCTATTGTGTTATTCTTCTACTTCCAAATTCACTTTCCCCTAATTTAATTATTCATACAGTAAGCAAAAATACCTGGTGATACACCATGCTATGTCCCTGATGCATTTGGAGGCTTCTCCAGCTGATCCTCCACTTTTAATTCTCAATGCACCTTTGTTGATTCTAAAATTCCGAAAACAAACATTATCCTCGAAGAAATCTCATTATTCTCATCTAAATATCACGGGTAATTGAAGACAAAACATAACTCTAGTATAATTTTTCCATGTTATAATTTAATCAGTGAGAAAATTGAACTTTCATACATTGATCGAATTAGTTAATAATAATACCTGGCAAAAAGGATCTTGATGTCTCGGATATTGTAGATTTTTAAAGGTGTCTTTCCTCATCGTTCTTTTTCATTCTTTTACTCAGTTGTGTGAGTGTAGGTTGGGCTGTATCTGTGGTAACTGATCTTTTCCTCTTCGTATTACAACTCTTCAAGTGTCTTTCATAATTTGTCACTACCCAACGACTACCAGTTTTCACGGTAGCTGAAACTTTCGTTAGTTCCGTAACAGCTGAACAGAAAATGCACTTAATTTTCGCCGCATATCAGAATGATTGAGGTAAATTCTCTCTTTGGTACTGCTCAACCACCGTTACTTTAACAGATAAGTCGTCGACTGAGACTCGTGGCACGACTCCCCGTTCAATGAAATTTTCTTTTTCAAAAAACGTATTAATCACATTTTCTATCCTTTTAATAAGTTTCTGGCGTTCAAGATCAATATTCTCATGACCGGACAGCGTCAATGGCATTTTTGTCGCTGTCTTTGGTCGAGTCTCTAGAGTCTTCTCTTTCTTAGGCCTCCAAAAATCCGGGATTTTTTCTGTTACTAACTGTACAAGTTTCATTATCATAGTACGCTCCCCAGCGTTGAATTTAAATTTCTCGGGTTTTTTATGATAAGGACCATAAACCAACTGTAAATTCTCGTTGGGATCTAATATGTCCTTCAAAATATCCCTCGCGTGCATTTCCACCCCATCAATGGTTTCTACTGTGATTCCCTCGAAAGCAACGGGATGATCCAAGCCACTAAATTTCAAAATTAACTTCACATGTATCGACAAATTAATCCCTGTATCACTCCTCACAACCTCCCTGAATTTTTCGCCTTCAAAAAAATCCGTTTCATACATTTTTCGGCTCACGTAGATACAACTTATTACATACAATTGATGACGCACCGCTGACGACGTTTCGTTAATAACTGTACTACTTCGCGTGTGGTCGAAATTGCCAGTTCAAACGCGGATTCTGGGAAAATTCGTCGATCGATTTTCTCTAAGAATTTCATGAGTCGATACTCTCGCGTTGTGTCTTTGTTTTTTTCCCCGTAGAAAAAGCGTCCGGAGTTGAAAACAAAAGTTGGTTAACACCTCGATGCAAAACACGTTGAATTCATCGAAAATATTCCGTGTATATTTCACCTATTTAATACATTCGAATTTTTTTTGTCTCATCTGCGGACGATTTTCTATTTATTTTTTGGTGTTATTGTTCATGCGATTTCACTGATTGCATGGCATTTCACTGATTTCATGTGATTTCATTTGCAGTCACCTGAAATCGATGAAATCCCAGAATTTCTCTGATTGCAATTAACTTCCACCGATTTCATGAGATTTCTTGTGATTTCAAACATGATTTTAGCCCGAAGTGACACAGTGATTTCACGAATGAATGGCCCCTCGTTATTGATATAATCGGATACTGTATTACTCTGAGTCCTTGTCTTTACTGTCTGCGTGGTTGAACTCTCAGTAATTTAAGTTGATTGTGTTCGTGGTGGGATCTGGTGTGGGAAGTATTTGTGAGAGATGGCCGAGATAACCGTGGATTACGAAAGGATGTCCGTGGGTAGGAAAAATCACTGCAAGTGTCGCTGTTCAATTAACGCCACTTTTTATTAAATATGAATGCCAATTACACACGTCACAATTTTACGACTAATGGCAACAGATTTTGCCTCGGGGCGTCTACGTGTGGAATATTCTGCTGGTATGATGTTCAATCTCAAAATTGAACTCCTGTAGTAGTAAAGCTCATCTCGCTACGCGCACTCATAAATCCTGTAAATGCATTGTCTTCGTAAACGCTTGCCCATCAGTGACAATTTTCAATGCGGTACCTAGCAGATAAACCCTAACTCTCTTCAATGATTCCATTATCACGTTTACCTCCAACTCATTACTGCTATATTTTAGCTCCCCTCTGAACATCGTACCACGCGCGAGATATACAGGATGGAACGAATGTTCATCTTCATCTTTCTGTAAAAGAATAGCACAGTAATCTAGCTTCGACGCGTCGGTGTCGAGCTCTGTGTTCTACATTAGTTGGAATATCACATTCAATTTTGAATTTCCTAGAGTTGTAACTTGCAGGAATCTGCCCGCTACAGAATGATCTTGCGAATATATACTACACGCCGAGGTTTTCTTTGCGCAGTTAGGTAAATGTTCTTTTTCGGAAAATTGGAGTTTACTTAAATGACACACACCAACTTTAATAAAAACTTCAAATATATAGTATAAACAAAAGTGAACTACAATGCACAGATATGGTGAGGAATGGATAGATGTTCGTTGAGATATTTCTGCTGAGATAATCGCGTTAATACCGTTTGTATGAAAAATGAGGGAAATGGAAAATAGAGATTTTTACATTCCTAACAATTGGAGGAAAATCGTTGGGTGGTAAAGACTGTATTCTGATCGGAGAAGTGGAAAACTTGATGGGTCAGAAAGCACATGGAAAGAGAGCGCCTCGGCGCCTGTTGGGACTATTCAATATTGGGTGATTCTCCAACTAGGTCTGGAAAATGAATTTGGAAATGTCTCAAGGTCGAGAAAGTTATAATTTTGCTAATGAGGAATTTGTACGGAGCCCAAAAGTGATTATTGGAATATGATCGGCAATATGATAATTCGGGGGAAAAAAATCTATAAAGTAATTCCACGCGCAGAGTTTTCCTTCAATGAAAGGGATTATAACGCTTTTCTAATGACAAAGCAAATGGAACGATTCTTTCTAGGTGCAGGGAATTGCGGATTATATTAATAAAACGATGTAAATTCTAAAGAGAAAATGTGCTGGAACATAAAATGGTCAATATTCCAAAAATATTTAAATGAATTCTATAATTTTGTTATAATCTAGAGGATGTGACTGAAATTTTTGAAGCTTTCTATCAATTTATTGGGGAATATGCTCGAGGTAGAAGTTTAGAGTGTCCTCAAAAGAAGTATCGAGAAAACAGTAAATAATAAATCTATTTCTCGTGTTTGACATACAACACTGTGTTTCTGTGCCTGTATCATATAATCGTAAAACTGGTTAATTGATCAATGTATTCTTTATTTTATTCAATGCATTTCTCTCTTCATTTCAAAATTTAAACTCTATATCTGCTTTTATAAATTTGCTAATGGTCTCACTAAACGTGCATTACCGGAAATGAACTTCCGGAAATATCCGGTCAATTCTTAAAAAACTTTGAATGCTTTTCACGCATTATGACTGTGAGAACTTCATTACTGTGTGACGCAATTTTGAGGGTTTCCCATCACCTCCACCTCCAATTAGTACAACGGTATTTATTTAGGCTAATAAAGGCAGATAAAAAATGAAACCCACCGAGCTACATTATATTTTGTAATAACTATTAATAAAAGCTACTTGCTACATTAATTCGACTGAAAAACCTCGCGGAAAACCGAAATAGAATCTAACGGATGGTACTTAGCAAGTATACATATGGTGTGTTCGGGCATTTCAGGAGCGAGAACCGCTGGCTTTATTTATAGAAACTTGATGCGGAACAAGTCTCTTTTACGTGCTCACTTTTCCGACGTTAAGACTCACGATACATTTTCATGTATTCACAGGACCGATTGGATTAATGCGCAAAACCTTCGTACTGGAGCTCATTTTACTACTTCAGGTAGTATCAACATCCTCCATTCCGCGATGACATATATTAATAAGCTGTTGCGATCTGAAATGTCTCTATAGAACTCAATAGGGATTGATATGATACGATGCGTACTTCCAAATAGGCCAGATAATAACTGTAAATATGTTGGAAAATGGCGCTAGTGCGCCAAAATGCACTCCAGTGCTGAGTTTTTTAGTGCCAGATGCGATTTAAGGTCTGTACACTCAATCATCTTAGTAAAATTGAATCGGAGTTTATTCAATGTCTACTCCATAAAATCTTGCATACAAAAATTAGATGATGAGTATAGCTCAAGATGCCCGGGAGAGCTACTATCGGTAATCAAAGTGCGTATGACTACGAATTGGGTATCCATAATATAGTGCTTATAAATTACTTTGCATTGCCAACCGCTTTGAGAACACGAGTTCAGCAACAAATGATTTTTAAATAATGCGAATTTCGACTTTGGAAAATCCAGACGGGAATTTTTTCTTTCGAAAATACTATCGTATTGCCTTCTGGTGCCATACATATTCATAACTTTTTCTAAACAAAATGGGAGATAACGCACTTCTGCATAATTATCTGGAAAGAACAATCATACAGCTCAGCAATCGCTCCCTATGCGCTATCTATGAATCGATTTAAAATTATGTAAGCCATGATGGCCCCCTCTCTAGCGAATGAACGGTGATCACGTACCTACTGTCCTTATGTGCAGCGGTGACATGCCGGCGTTCACCCATCATAACACCCTGAACGTTAATAGTTATTGCACTACTATATTCATTCTTTACCTCTGAATACGCTTTAACTCATCCTGCTGTTATACTCTTATTTTCATCGTGCTACTTAACTATACTGTACATGTCATCATCAACCTAAGCCATTACCGAACTTGACATATATTCGTGTAACATGTTTAATGAGCACGTCTTAATCGTTCAGCATAAATTACGTTGGCCGAAGTATTTATAAGAGACCCGTTACTCGTTTCCAACTGCACAAGTCTTGTGGACATCTCGAGGTTACGATCAGAGTAATAAGACTGAATTACGGAATACATCACCATTACACAACGTGAAATAGTCAGCTGGAAATTATTTCTATTATTAACCGTTCTAATGAGTAGAGTGGGGAAGGGAAGCACCAAAATAATTGCTTTGGCGGGTTTAAAGTTGCGAATAATGCCCTTGGTGGTTGATCTTACTTTTGAAGCGTTTATTGGCATAATGTGGGACCCGTTGGGCTCCCCGATGGATGCCGAGTTCGGGTTCAGAGTTGCGCCGAGATTTCGCAAATTTTACAGTTGGCATCTTTAGGGTGCTGAGCTATGATTCTGTGACCTATTGTCTACCGAGTGTTCTTATAGACGCTTTCCTGTGAGGTAGGGGTTGAAGCCTTTACCTGACTAACTGAAACATGATTTGCTAATCCCCCTGCTCTACCCTACCTCATACAGAAATGTATATAAGGAGTACACCTAAAGATCAGACTTCCGAATCAGAGTTCACATTATGAAGATACAAGCTGCAATGCTTGCGAAATGGCAGCGCAATGTTGAACCCAAGTGCCACCTCCATATGGGAGCCACTAATGTCTCCTTCGCGGTTATTTAAATAACTAAGATGCTTTGGACTATGCGTGGCTGTATACGTGTAGACAAGTGGATTTTTTGACATAAGAGAGTGAATCGACTGTTCGACATACGGAAAAGTGAAAAAAAAATCTCGAATTTAGGGAATGATGTTTTCCCGCGTTCATACTTAGAAAATGCATGTGTATGTCCAGCCGTTTTTTTTGAAAATTTTTGGTTGGACCAAATATCAGGCGTTTTTGGCGTGAACGTTGTATTCAGTGGTAGCTTCATAACTAAGGCAGTGTATTTACACAAGCTTGGCGTTCTTTTTTATTTTCAGCATGTTTTCAAACCAGTGAAGTTAACGAAATTCTGCAAAACACAATGCATTGAAACGTGGACTGGGCCATTTTTTCAAAAATTATTTTTGATTTTTATTGAGATTCCAATCATTTTTCCGCACCAAAAGAAATAAACTTCTAGCATCTATATTGTCAGACTGAGTTACGTATCACACGACTCATGTCACAAAAAAGACTCAGGATATATGAACAAAAACTTCTCTATTTCAAATCGGTTAAGAGATTCATCGAAACTAATCTCCAATAGAATCAACTCATCCTGATACCCGATTCCACACGGAATTTCACATTTAAATTAATCCCCATAATTATTTATTTTATTTCATAAATTAAAGACAGATATTTCATATTTTTCATCATCTCAATAGATCATTTCACACGACACACTTAAATTAATTCCCACAATTATTCGCCTTATAGGAAATATAAAATATCTATCTTCAATTGATAAAATAAAGTAAATAATTGTAGGGATTTAGTTAAGGATGAAGTTCAGTGTGAAATCGTTTGTCAGAATGAGTTGCTGGTGATTGGAGATTAATTTTTTGAGATTATCTCAGAATATGGACGAGATTGTGTAATAGTTGATAGGGTATTGTTGTAGAATCAAATGAGATTTACAAAATACAGGAACAAAAATTTCGCAATCTCGTGTCGATTCAGAGATCCATCACAATATTTGATGAGACGAGGGTGAGGTCGACACAGGAGGGGGCTTCATTTGGGGAGGAAATTCTTGTTGGGGTACCATCGTTGAGAGGAAGAAGTTGGGTATTCGTGAGGGCTTCAGGGAGGTTTAAACCTGATTCGCAGGAAGTTACGCTTCCCCAGAGTTCGGAGTGAGAGTTGAAATCGCCACCTAATATTATTGCATGGGCGGCGGAGCAGAAGTTGAGTAGTTTCGACCATTCATCAGAAGAAATCAACACTTTCGGTTTTTTATAAAGAGAGATAATAGCTATGTCACCATTAGAGGAGGGAATTTTGACTCCTAGGAGATGTAAGTTAGGAGAGATCTTTTCAATGTCAAGGATGCGAGTGTAATTTATGTTATCTCTGATGGCCAGAGCCACACCTAGACCTTGTTGGACCAGGATGTCCTCCCTGAGTAATTGGAACCCAAGAATCTTGATCGATGGTTGGTCGGGTTTTAGCCAAGTCTCTGACAGAAGGATTAAATCATATTTATGAGCTATGTTTCGGATTTCTCCTATCTTGGGTCTAAGGCTTCGGCAATTCCATTGAAGAATTTTATGAGAAGATGAGTTTGTGATGCTATCAACTGTATAATCCATTTTTAGATTTATATTGGGGTGGGAAGGGAGGAAGTTTGGTTGATAGGAGAGGTGTTGACGAAGCTCTGTGTTAAATTAAGGGAGGCAGAAGGGAGGGTGGAAGAGGAGGAAGATGAGGGAGTGAGGATAAGTTGGCTAGAATTGGTGGGTATTGTCTGTTGAGCGATGGGGTGGTGAGGGGAAGTGGGAACTTTGATTGAGTCGAAAAGAGTGGAAATTTCATTTAAGTGAGCCGTTAAGCCTAAGGTTTTCACAAGGTCAGCTAATTTGGTAAGAAAGATATCTAAGAAAGACTTTATCTGAGACATTATTTCCTGGAGGTCTGAGGGTTTCTTATTTGAACTTTTATACAGGGGAGGGCAACTAGTGTGTGCCGTTGGCGTGGTTTCACGTCTATTTTGAGTGAAAAATGAGTTTAGATAGTTAGCACCATTGGGTGAAATTAATAGATGATTGTGAGTCGGAGGAGGTAGTTGCTGTGGTTGAGAGATGGATTGACGTGGTTGTCGCTGTTTCTTAGGTTTTAGTGGAGGTTTTAGGGCAGAATTGTTATTGTCAAAGGTTTGATGGGATTGGGAGGTAGAGAAAGAGGGCGGGGAGGAGTTGGGGGGAGGCGATCTATTCACCATCTGGGAAGGGTTCGCGGCTCGGGCCTGAGGAACACGATCTTGGATAGTGAAAGTGGGGTTAGTGGGGGGTAGTGGAGGAAAAGACGAGTTGTTAAAGACAAGTGGGGAAGAAGGGAGAAATAAATTGGTAGAGGGGTTGGGTTGTTGAGTACGATTATTTTTAGGATTTTCATTTTTTTATTTTGTAAGATGTGTCTAGCTTCTTACAAAAGCATATTGATGGGTTTGACGTTGACTGAGAAGGGTAGGACAGAGTTCATCAGTTGAAGGGTGAGGCCCTTTGCAGTTCACACATCTAGGGGATTTATTAATATTAGGACAAGGTGAGGAATCGTGGGCAGTTTCTGAGCAGTGATTACAACTAGCCATGCCTTGACAGTGTTTCTTTGAACGTCCGAAGCGAAGGCACCTTGAGCACCTTTTTACTTGGCAGACGTAAGGGAAAACCTCCAATCGAAAACCATATAGGGAGACCATAGGAGGGAGAATCTGTCCCTCGAACTTAATAAGAATAGTGGTTGATTGGCTCATTTGTCTGGAGCCATTTGGATTGTTAGTGAAGCGATTACATCGGGTGACTTGTAAGAATGGAACTGAGGATTGCAGATCTGACATAAGGTATTCGTTTGAAATATCTAAGGGCACATTTTTAATAAGGCCCTGCCTGGAGAGATTAAATTGGGGGATGTAGGCAATTATGTTGTCTGTTGCGAGAGATGGGTGATTCATGACGGTATTAGCTTGTTTGGCACTAAAAAAGGGGACAATAATAGAGAAGCCTACTTTTCTGGTCTCATGACGATCGGTTCCCAATTTTGCCTCTTTTAAAATCTTGTAGATTATTCTTGCAAGATGGATGACATGAAGATGATTGGCATTGGGCTTTGAGTAGTCTGCTTGAAAAAGAACTTCAAATGTTTGGTTTCTGGAGTGTGGGGGGTAACGATTAGATCTCAGGTTATCGGGAATAGTTGAGCGAGAATGATGTTGGGTTCAAGTCTGAGTGGGTGTAGAGGTTTCCATAGCAACGTTATTTGTTAGGGAGGGGTTATTTTGAGCAGTAGACTGTGTTGGATTTATATTATGATTTTGTTGGGGGTTGTCTTTGCATGGAGAGGTTGTTGTCTTGGGTGCAGGGGGGATTTGTGTATTTGCTTGGGGGGATTTATCGAGTTTGAGTCAGGGTCGTCATCATCTCCCTCGTTACACATTGATCTTTTGCCATAAATATTCTTATCAGCATGTTGCTGATCAATGATCACTGTTGGATCGAACATCTCACTTACAAGTGGTGATGTGATGGAGCTTACTGGAGAGGGGTTATTAAAATGTCTAAGAGTGTTGAGAGAGGGATCTCTGAGATAATCTGAAGGGAGTTGGTTGTCGTTTGCATGATTTAGAAATTCTGATTGTTTGGCAGCATACAAAAAAGTTGAGTTCATGTTGTCATCATTTGTAAGGTTGGGCTGAAGAAGATAAAGTGTGTTTTCGGGAGAGGGATGATTTTGACCTTCAGATAGAAAGGGGTCGTTAAGGATGATGGGTGATGAGGGGGGGATACCATTATTTGCGTTAGGATCAGCAATTGTGGGATTGTCCTGGTAAGGATAATCGGTATGATTGTAGTTAATATTGCCTGTTTCCGTTATGGATGAATGAGAGACATTGTTGTTTTCCATCGAAGCCATTTTAAGGATTGAGTCAGGTAAAGTTGAGGAAAATGGGCTGATGCCGGGCGCCGCCACTGGTAAATGGTGGACGCCGCCTAGGTTAGGTTTGTTGGCGGTAACTTGGCTAATGCTAATTTTTATGTTAGCGATTAAGCTTTTAAAACAAAAATTAAAAGAACAAGAAAAAAAATAATAAAACACACAACACAAGTGGAGTTTTGGTGCAAACCATAATGTTATACAGAATAAGGTATTCAAAACAATACGATAACGAAAGCAGAAGAGTGCGCACGACACGTCTACATACCACGTTGGCTCAGAGCCAACTTCCATCACCAACACTTCACTGCACTGTATAGTGTTGTATTACTAGCCAATGGGCTATCACGATTAAGAATTATTACACAGTACACTACACCGTTTCCAATCGCTGAATGCGATAAATGAAAATTCGAATCGCGCTGCCAACTGAGTGGCTTAAGTGTAACCCGTCAGTTGATGGAGATAAAAAAACTCGAGAAATGTGCATGATAGCTCATTGCTAAGCCCATATTTTCGTTAATATTCCATAATTAAATCGATAATTGGATCAGTGGAAAGCTGATTCGCGATTTATATTATGTCATTAAGGACAGTTTTCACATAAATTATCGCATGTAATACCACAAGAGCTCCGAAATTATCGGATATTTCCCGATAGGTTCGTTGCAAACAAATGAACGTGTCAAGTTTTCCAGTTTAAAAATCACGAGCGCGAAGCGCGAGTGATTTTTCTGGAAAACTTGACGAGCTTATTTGTTTGCAGGGAACCATGAGGGAAATATCAGATAATTTCGACGTTCGAGTGGTATTCGGGGGATTATTTTTTACATCCAAATCTTGGCCGATAGAATTGCACCATGAGACATCATTTTCAACGAATTGCCATTTAATCTGTCAGATACAATTGAGGGTTACTTCAACATTTGTTTTTTTTTTATATATATCAACATGCAAAATTTCCAGTGAAATTTCCAAGAATATCCGCTGAAATACCGTGTTGACTATACAAAATAACGTCGAATGGTGCAATCCTATTGGCCAAGATTTGGATGGGAAAAATAATCACGTAAATTTATTAACTAAGAAAAATGCATTAGAGGTAGTGGCAGGGGAAGTTGTGTGGTGTATAGATACATGGTAGCTTTCGGTGATCTTTGGCGTATGACTCTCGGTGGTCTTTCGCGTCTGAAACGTGTACTTGGCCCATGAACTCCCACGCATCTCGATGTTAAGGTACGAATCTCTACAAAAGAGAGCATCCAGTGCAGAATGGCCGTGAAATTAAGATATGTAAAAATATTTAATTGACACTAAAACTTTCAGACCTTATTGGAAATGGGATAATTATAAATGATTTATACGTGTGAATATTGTTTTATTCTTTTGTTTTATACGCTGGAAAGGCACAATCACTCTACTTCGATTCCTTAAAACTTCTAAAAGACTAAAGCGATACAACACCCTGAACCTGATGTCTCACATCAACAATGGTCCCAGTCATGCACCTCTGTATACATTGAAGAAAACAGGGCATACACATCATCCCCAAACTTCTTAGAATTTTCTCCCATAAAAATGTTTTCCAATCTCAAGTGGAAAGAGTAGAATAAAAGAAATACGAATCAATCAAAAGAAATACTAATGTACAATCCATCTGTACATTAATTTTTGATAAACATTCGAAATTTAAACTGCAAGACGCCCCTCAAAAATTAATCAGGTCTAATAAACACTCATACTATCATAGTACTTCTCTATACACTTATAGTTTTAGCACACAAAAACATTATTATTTTAAAAATCAAATCAGTTCCTTAATTACTAATGTACCTTCCTCGCGTTTTGTTATCCTGTGGCGCCAGCGGACGGCTGCGAAGTTGGTGGATCGGAATGACAACCGAAAGTGAGGGTCTCGAACGGGTTTCCTGTTCCTCCAAAATGAAAAGGGAAAAAGGCGATTAGACTGTTGCTGGAGTCCCTGATGGCTGATTAAGGCAAAATTTATTCTTGGATTTTGAGTCATTTTCATCCTCTGAAGTTAGGAAAAAAAATTATTTATCCCATGGTTGTGCGATGATAAAAATTTATTCGGCGGGAATGAGGAATCGTCGCCGTCTCTGATTGGCAGTCACAGCGAGAAAGTCGTCTCCTATTAGTTAACTGTGAGGTCAGAGTCCCACATGTGGAGATATCGTTTACCGGCATGGGAAGAAGACTTACTTCTCGTTTGAACGTTACCGAGACCATGCGAAATTAGGAGCGTCACGACACTTGGGAGATTTCAAGAAGACGGAAATACGGAGAGACGGGGATTTGGATACATCTTGGCCCAGCGTCGATTATTGAGGGTTCCCGTTGTCATCGGATTTTTTGGACGGTGAGCGGTGGAAATCTTAATTATTAGGACCAAGTGTGAATTGTAAAAAATGGCAAGAAATTAGATTTTGATTTTTTATTTGTGAGTCTGGCGATTTTGATTGTTTATTTGTCACTCTTGTCCCTCTTCTCGGCAGTAGTTTTCCGGAATTTCCTCATACAATTGGAAATAGTTCAATATTCCTTTCATCAATTGAAATCAGTAACTCTATCGGGATTCTGGCTTCCAGGTCGTTTGATTGATGTGGACTATATTTCGCGTCGAATAAGTTAATTTCTTTCATTGCAATCATTTCGATTTTTATTTAATGGCCCAGAGATCTTTATTTAATGTCCAGGAGATTACCAATTTTGAGAAGAATTTATAGTGAATCTCGCGAAAAGAAAAGGTGTAGCGTTTAGCAACGCTCGATGGAATTTGTATTCTTATTAGCGAATCAGATTTGAAGGTTACGGCTTTGTTTTGGGCTCTTAAGGCCATTTCCCTTATCGCCTGACGATTTCCAGTTTATAACTCATCCTCAGATTTTATTCTGTATTATTGTGAATTCAAGTTTCTCGATGTCCTGTCTCAAGATTTGTTGACTACAACCTTGGCTGAACTGTTAGCCATTTTATGTTGACGTCGCGGGAGGGACTTTGACGGATTGATTTTCGTTTTACTGCGAAGCGATATTTTGCCTTGAACTACTAATTTCTGATTGATTGACACGTTTTAAACGTTGACTGATTACAGTAGGGATTTCATTTTGTATCGAGTTTACTGAGTTCGGAATTTTTGGTAATTATGTGCTAAAAAAAAATGTTGATGATTGGACAATGAGAGAGGGGTGATTTGAGGAGACCAAGTAAAGAGATAATTCCCCGTTCGTTGGAATTATTCAATTGCAAACCGAACTCAGTCGTTTCAGAGAATTTTGTAGAATAGTAGTTTGGACCCAGCCGTCTCCGCGGTTTACATACTGAGCTATCCGACGCTGTTCCGATAGTCATATAATTTCAAGTTGTCACCAGTCGATTGTTTCTGTGCGTTTTTCATGAGAAAACCTACTGGCGCTCAACATAGTGGGTTGTTACTGGCTGAGGGCTGCGTATTTTTTTTATCTTTCCGCAAGGGGTGGACAATACGTCACAATACATTTTACTAGTATAAAAACTCAGTCCACTTGAAGCAGCATGAGTAAGTCCTTCTGGATCATTCCAAACCCATTTGTCCACTCAATTCAGTGAATTTCACTGTTGGAAGGGATTTGGTGAGAGTGTCTGCTAAGTTCCTTTCTGTTGGAACATATTTCAAGGTAATTAGACCTTCCACTATTCGTTCTCTTGTTAAATGATATTTAATATCAATGAATTTCGTCCTCATATGATTTACTGGGTTATTTGCGATACTATTACAGCCTACAATGGTCTTCAAAAATTGTTATTTGTCCTTCGCTTTCTATTTCAATACGATTTGCCAATAATCTTAACCATAATGCTTTTTTAACCGCTTCATAGAGCAATATATTCTGCTTCAGTCGATGAAGTCGCTACTGATGTTTGCTTTTTACTGTTGCAACAAATAGTACAACTGTCATACATTCTAATAAGAAACCTGTTGTACTTTTTCTATTCGTTGCAGCCCCACCCCAATCTGAATCGACATAGCCGCCCAAAATTCTTTCCAAATCACTTTGCATATACACTCGCTTGAGATCGATTGTTTTCTTTAAATATGCAGAATTCCCTTTAGACATCTCCGTAACTCTATGTTATTTTTATTTGTGCATCTACTGAGAATGCTTATTGCCGCACTCAAATCTGGTCGACTGCCGAGCATTATGTACATTAAACATCTGATTAAGTTGCGACATGGCAAGTCATACTTATTATCGGAATTCAGTACTTCAAAATTTAGTTTGCTTTCAAATGGTGTATTAACTCCATTACATTCGCCTATTTTGAATTTCATAAGTACTATCCTAATATATACACTCTGATCTTATGTAATTCTAGCATTGATCCGACAAACTTTTATTCCCAAACGAAGTTTAATTTCTTTCAGATCAACCATCGAAAAGTTATTTGTCAGATAGTTTTTGAAACAGTTCATTGTCTCAATGTTAGCAGTAACTATTACGAGGTCATCAACGTACAACACTACTTAAATATTCTCAATGATCTTTCCTGTAGCTAAAATATAAAATTCTTTTCTTTACCAGCTTTCTCAAAAATTTCAAACCAGCAGCAAGTTCCTTGCTTTAAGCCATAAAGGGCTTTATTTAGTGGACATACTTAGTTATCTTCACAATCAATGCCTTCCTCATATAAATTTCATCATTTAATTCACCATGCAAAAAGGTTGTCTTTCCATCCAAAGGACGTCCATATGATGTATTAGCAATTTATGCTGATTTGCAAAAGCAATAATAAACCTAAAACTCGTGATTCTTGCAACAGGAGCAAATGTTTCATTGTAATCTATCATATATTTTTCACTAAACCCTTTCGCGACTAAACGAGCCTCATATTTGAATGGTTTTCCAAACTCATCATTTTTTATTTTAAATACCAAATTACAATCTAAAATATTTATATTGTTCTGTATCAGTACACGCGACAGATTGAGCGCAGAGGATATCATCATTTATATTTTCATTTTCATCGAATGATACAAGGGTTAGATTTCTTAATCGATTGTTTCTTCTGAATCCTCCAGTGACGTTTTCATCTACAGTCTTATAGGGTCTATACACTGGGGAAATCCCCAACTCTCTTCTTCTGTTTTTCATTCTTTTCAAATCCTATAATATTATAAACAGGGTGTCCCAAAACTGAACGTCCAAACTTTAAACTTAAGTTGGGGGTGAAATTCTGGATCGAAAAGTCCTGAGCGACTTGTTGATCAGACGCACCCTCTTCACCTTATTCAGGGTTGAAGTTGGACGAATCAGGGGCGTGGGATAACCGGTCGCATGACGGTGAGAAAAACATGGGAGTGTGGTGGTGTCCCCACCATACGGTACTACTCCCCTGCGGCCGCAGAAAGAGATGACTGGCGGCGGCGAGTAAGAGGAAGGGGAGGGAAATGAAAAAAATGAGCACCCGCCCGCTAAATAAAAATTATTTACTCCTCTCCTCATTAATGCCAAGGGATGAAACCAAGGGCATTCGACGGAGGAAGAAATTCCCCATCGATTGAGACCCATTCCATCCCTTAATCTAATCGAAAAGGATAAAAAAACAGCGCTGAAAATTACAGCGCTGGAAAAACAACCCGGCGATTTAATTTCCTAAAGCCCTGTTGACCCTGAAAAATCAGTTTCTTCTCCCCGAATTAATGCCAAGGGATGAAACCAAGGGCATTCGATGTAGAAATAAATTCCCCGTCAAGTAAAGCCCATTTCATCCGGCACACTGATCGAAAAAAAATAAAAAACAGCGTTGAAATTTAGATGAATTCTCCATCAATCGACACTTAATCATCCTCCATTTATTTCAAAGAAAAAAAAGCTATCAAAATGATGGTGGTGATGAAATATTCACCAACTAAAAATGATCGCACATTCACAATCTGATTTTAGCGATTCTCGAAATTTCCTTTTCCTCTTGGTGGCCCTGAAAGGGCCGATTCATGGATTGTTCTAAGAAGAACATTTTTCGAAAATTCATCACAGGAGGTGCTCAAATCTTCTGCCGTTTTCCTGCAGACACATCCTCGCCCTGCTGAGAACTTCCATGCGGACTCTTTGCAGCATCTCAGGGGTTATGAGAGCTGCGCTCGCGTAGATACGTGCCGCCAGCATCTCACGATTCTCCAATTCTACCGAGTAAACTTTTTCCTTGAGGAAGCCCCAGAGGAAACAGTCGAGCGGAGTCAAGTCCGGGGATCTGCAGAGGGTCGTGGAAGGAAATGGAAATAGGCTATTGCATTTTGGAAAAAGGATTGATTGAAAGGAGCACCGTCATGCTGAAACCAGACCAGTCCGCCAGCAGGACTATCCCCCATCATGTGAGGGATATTCTCCTTGAGGAACGCGAGATAGTTTCCTCCCTGAGAATTTGTTATGGATGAGATAATGATGAAGGTGATGGAAAGGGGTGAGAAAAGGAAAAAGGAAAAGGAAACTTACGTCAAGGATATCCGGAAGGAGCCGCAGAGGCACTTCGTCACCGCAAATCCCTCCCCAGATGTTCAGGCGGTCCCAGCGATACTGGGATCCTCTCGTCTGGGAAACCCTAGGATTTTCAACTGCCCAATGATGTTCGTTGTGATAATTAAAAACTCCCTCCCTGGTAAATGATGACTCATCCGTCGAGAGGATGTTGCAGAGGAAGTCAGGGTTGACACGATCCTGATCGATCACGAATCGACACCACTGAACCCGAGCTTCCTCATCTCCCTGTAAAAGCTCATGAACCGGCGTAAAATGGAACGGGTGCATGTGCTCCCTCTGAAGCACTCTGTGGACGGCAGACTTGTTCCAGTCCATCTGCCGAGCCACGACTCTGACGCTGGCATGAGGATCATTCTCGAACCGCTCGAGTATGGCTTCCTCTCGCTGCACTGCACCAACGTTCCTGAGTCGTCCTCCGTGATGAGCTGGTGTCAAACGACCCTCCTCCCTTGCACGATTATGCACTCCAATAAAAACTCTATGATTCGGGTGGCGACGGTTGGGAAAATCACGAGCGTACGCCCCTGCCGCGAGAGGCCCGTTCCCCCCAAAGAATCCATAATAAAAATCAATATCTGCGTACTCAACATTCGAAAACTCCATCGAAAATGAATCTCGCGGTGAGATTTCTAGCGCGTACAGCGTAGGGTGGTGGAAGAAACAATAACACGCGGAGAAAACAGTCGCAATCGTCTAGACGATTGCAATCCTTGTGCGTAGAAACATAGGAAAATAACTTCTAGAAGAAGATGGGAGGGGGAAAAGAAAAGTGGGATGTATTTTGAAACAAGGGAACCATGCAAGGTCGTGTTTACGTTGCGAGAAACTCAGGGCCTTTCAACCAGCCAAACAATGAAGAAAGGATACAATATGCGTGGGGCACGTGTAACGAGAAACCATTCCAAATATCTCGCAACAGAGGGTTTATAATTTTACGACCGTGACCGTCGAATACATTTCCCCCTATTATTTTGACTTTTTCGAGGAAAGTGTTGTGTGATGAATTTCGGAGAGTTGTAACTTGAACAGGCAGACTCAAGTATTGAAATTGATGATTTCCGGTAGTTTTCTACATGTGTGGAATTATTTTCCATCCCTTGTTCATTCTTCCCTAGCTGGATCCTCACCTAACTTTCTAATTCATCCGAATACATTTCCCAATTTCGCGGATAAAATCGTGAATTAATACTGCCATCTATGTGATTCAGGCCGCAGAACATCACACAAGGTGAGCTCCTGCACACAAATAGCGGTGCGGGGGGGGGGGGGGGCTGTGGGTTGGGTTGCAATGGGGTGGGCCGGACTCCCAAACGTTTCGGAAATTTTGTTAGGGGGGTCGCGTCGTTTGAGAACCCCTCACAAGGGTTGGCTCGCGAAATTTGATTATGGCCTATGGGGTTCGGTAATATTTGGTAATGAGTCGCCATCGTTATATAGACGGGAGAGAGTGCGAAATCGGAGAGTGGTAGGTTGGAAATGCATGGGTGGTGGCGCGGTAGGTGGGGCTGCTTCGCAGTGCGAAGGGTATGGACGTTGCGGTTCTCGCAATTACCTTCAGCCACGCGTCAGTAGTTGGAGCCTCCCGCAACTTGAGAGGCCGACAAAAATGCGATGCCACACGTGGGGCTTCGAGACGGGGGGAGTGGGGGCGGAGGTATCCGCCGGAGGACCCCGATTCACGGGGTGGTTCGTCGGGTGGAGCGGGTGGGTTCTCCCCTTCTGAGGGTCCGCTCCTCCTCTACTCCCCCTTCGAAGGGAGTCTGCGGAGAACACCCCCTCAGCGCCGTCACCGAGCCCCGATCCGAGCTACCCGGCTCAGCGAAAACTGGAAGGCCCCTCCCAGAGACGGCGTTCAACGTCCCGACCTACCCAGCTTGGTGCCGCGGGGAACCCCTCCCTTTAATCCTTTTTACTTTTCAGCAAGCAACCATGGCAGGGCTTAAATGCAATTCTATTCCGGAGGCTAAGCGGCCCCCAATCGAATCTCCAAGGGGAGGAGGCACAATTATGAGTCCGTCGTGTGGCGAAGTCTGCGCATCGCCTCCGAGCGTGCCAGAGCAACTCCAACTCCAGCGATTGCAATGAGCACTCCAGGAGGATGGTGCCTTCGAGGATTAGTAGTTGCCCGCCATACGTCGGGGCACTGCCCTCCCGACGGGGCAAAGGTTTCAGCTGTTGCCCTCTCCACGATGACGTCGCAGAGAGGGACGAGGGATTGACTGAGCAGCAGGGCCAGCCAACGCTTGGATCTTCAAGATCGTCAACCGGTAAGTTCACTCATTTAGTAGATCGAATTCGCGAGTGTACAGTATCCTAATGTCCCGCAATGCGACATTAGGATAATGCGAGGGACCGGACGCGCAACACGACAATAAGATACTGCAGGTAAACAAGTCTCGCCCAATTGCAGTAACCGGGGAGGTCTTTCAGCTCGTTCGTCAAGAGCGTCTGAACATACTGTTGCTCCAAGAGTCGTATGCCATTCGTTAGGCGACCACCTGGGTCATCTAAGGCCGAGGGCTTGGAATGCGTATCGCCGCGTGCTCAACGGAGCGAACAGGGGCGGTCGTAGTTGCATGCAACTGCATCATGGAGACTGCTTTCGTTTCCCAATTAAGCACAGCGCATTGCGTTTGTGCTGAAGCCCGCGTCCCCGGTCGATCCTTCTTCGTCGTCTTGAGCAACTTTCAGTTCTCAGACGACATCGAGGTCCACCTGAGGCAGCTTGAGAAGGTCCTCAGCTGTCTTAGGGCTTGTCGCGTTCTGGTAGTGGCGGAGGCGAACGCCGAACACTCCCTCTGGGACCCCAGGACTGCCGATCGTGGTGTCCTTCGGAGAGATCTCATCGAGTCCTTTGGTCTCGAAGCCAGGGCCCAACCTCCAGGGGTGTCGCGGGTACGGCGTATATCGACGTCACAT
Source organism: Diachasmimorpha longicaudata (assembly GCF_034640455.1). Lineage (NCBI taxonomy): Eukaryota > Metazoa > Arthropoda > Insecta > Hymenoptera > Braconidae > Diachasmimorpha > Diachasmimorpha longicaudata. The sequence continues at coordinate 4,775,665 of NC_087225.1, read as the reverse complement.
TGGCCATTCCTGGCATGTATAAATTCATCCGTGCATCGAGGTTGCAGGACGAGTGGACCACTGGCAACCACACCTCCCTTAGTTTTCGGTTAACAGTCGGAAGGACCTTACCGCGCGTCAATAGCTCGGGGGTCGGCGCGGACTCTACCACACGGCTCACCCTTTGACGGGCCGACCGGGAAACGTTCGAGGAGACCCTCGATAAGGAGGCCCGAGAGAGCACTTGCCGACCATCTGCTGGATCTCCCAGCGGATGTCGACAGAATGGCAGAAATACTCGGTGACGTACTCACCAAAGCCTGCCAAGATTCGATGCCGCGTAGAAAACATTATTGTTTGAAGACCTGACCAGCAAACGGAAGTAGCTCAGTCGTCTGCGAAACGGCCACCGAAGAAAGACTACCTGCCCTGACCCGCATAGAATTAAGCAAAATAGATATCGTGTAGTCCTACCGGCCTACACTAGGTTACTTAGGACGTGTAAGGAATATAGCTGCAGGGAGTACGTCACTACCGAAACCAACGCGAATCCCTGGGGTTTGCACTACAAATACCTGGCGGACAAATTGCGAGTAGATGCGCTACTCAGCACGTACCCGACGATGATTCCAACAACGACACACCGGCCTAGGCAGACATTCGCCAACACGCGAGGAACTTAAGGATTCAGACAGAGGACCTACCAAACGTAATGGACAACCAACTTCAGAGTCTCATACAGACCATTAAGAATGACAAGGCTCCAGTAGGAGTTAGGGTCCTGAAAATCATCGCGATGAAGATGCCTAACATCTTCACCAGACTGTTCAACGCTGCCTGACGCACGGCGTTTTCGCCACCGTTTGGAAAGTTGGCACCCTTCGTGCACTCCCCAACGGAGTTCACAAGGATGGATCCGACCCCAAATCATACCGTCCCATTGATATCTTGTCGGTTGTCGGAAAATTTTGCGAAAAGTTCCTTCACAGGATCATGAACGCGAAAGTCCTTGCCGAGGACAACATATCAGGACGTTAATATGGCTTTAGAGTTGCGTGAATTGGTAAATTGCGGTAGCGACAAGAGGTATGTCATTGGATTCCTTTTCGATATCTCAGGAGCCTTTGGCAACCTGTGGTGGCCCCTAGTCCTCCAGTGTTTGACGGAACGACACTGCCCGAAGAATGTCTTTAAAGTGCTTCAGAACTACTTTGACAATCGGATCGTCAAAATCGTCTGGAGTGACCAAGAGATTTCCAAGCCGGCCTCTCGGACCTGTCCACAACTATCACTCCTTGGCCCCGCTTGCTGGAATCTCATGTTCGATGCCCTCCTCAAGAACATCCAATAGAACTTCGGCGATATCGAACTCACGTACGCGGCTGACTTTATCGCTGCGGTATCGGGCGACACGCGTTAGGAGTTACAGAGGAGAGGACAAGCTGTCGTTGACGAGATCTCTTCTTGGTGCGCATCAACGAAGCTCAAACTGGCAACGAGCAAGACCGAGGCAATTGCCCTGTCATACAATTTGCAGAAGAGAGCGCCGCCGGGGCAATTTAGGCCGGATAGGGCACGGAATCAACGCCGTCACGTAATGCCGGCATTAGAAACCAACCCACCCGACATTAGGATTGCCGGGCGAAACATTAAGTTCCAGGATAGCGGGCGGTACCCCGGGGTGCATTTTATAAGAAACATGCAACTCCGTACCCATACAGCTTATATACGGCGCAAAGGCAGGGTGCTGTTCAGTCGGCTGTCGGCTCTAATGCATAAACATTGGGGACTCCGGTATCGCACTGTTAGAACGGTTTTTAAAGGCGTCTTTGAGGCTGGCGTGTCGTAGGCAGTATAAGGGTGGGTGGACCGATACGAAGCATACGACTGGAAAAAGCTCCGTACCGTACAGGGGAACGCGCTACTGACAGTTACTGACGTGTAGAGGGCGGCTTCACACGAAGGATTCTGCGCAGCGCCGGGAGTTCTTTCTGTGGGTCTTTTATTGAAGGTAAGAGCAGCGCGCTACCAAGCCAAGCAAGGTATTCCGGTTAGAATAGGTACCATGGAAATAGACCGCGGGAATGAGAACGGTCGCCCGATTGACGGCGTCGAGGATCTAAAGGCGGAGATCCAAAATCTCTGCAAGAGTAGGTTTGAACGGGTTCAAAATGGTAAGAACGTCCTTGCGTTCTTCTCCGTTACTGCGGTGCGCCTGGACGCAAGTTGGTGGTGTGCGACCACTGCGTCTCCCAGGTCTTGATAGGGCATGAGCAGTTCCGTTCGCAAACCCACCACGCTCGGCGAACACTCTTATAAAAAACCCGCTGACGGGAAAATCGCAAAAACTCGAGAAACGCAGAGTCGATTCACGTAAATCGAATGTCGTCAAACGTGTCCAACCCTACCAAACCTGTTCCAAGAATTTCCTCTTTAACGGATCGTTGTGAACGAAGCTACCATCGCCGGGAGTTCGGTGGAATTGTAAACGACACATAGCACACGCGTTGCTCAGAGATTCCACGCGACCTGTGCGCAACGAGGGAATCGGTACGGGAAAAAATCCTAAGAAAACTACAATACAGCGTAATGCTTTCGGAGACGAATTCCCACACAAAATCTCAAATTAATTCCTTTCCTTTTCTCATCGGAGGAATCAACCGGAAAAGGCCTGTTAAGGGATATTAAACCAGGAGAGACTGGGAAAAAACAAAAACGAGGGTGGATAAGAAATAACGGTGCTTTGAATCACTACTCAAAGCGAGTAGTGAAAAAACCAAACTCAGTGAAAGTCTTTGGTGTTTCTTTTCCTTCTTCCGTCCCATCTTCGCACCGTAATTTAAAAAAAAATCAAACCTACTAATCTATCCGTCAAAGGATGACTAATCTCTGCGACTCTTAGATTGCGACTGATTAACTCCCTGATCGTCTTATTACGATAGAGAGGGAAGGGTTCGCGAGGATACACTTACTGTTACGAGGACCTCGCAAAATTGACCGAATTCTCAACTTGGATTTAGTGCGTCACCTCATATTCCCGAGAGGCTCAGCAAAAATCGATATTTTCCTGGAATTAGCATAGGTGAGGTCTTTTACTATTGAAGAGTCGAGATACGCGGTAGCGTATCGGCCAAGTACACGTTTCATACGAGAAAGATCGCCGAACGCTACCAAGTATCTATACACCTCACAACTTCCCCTTCCACTACCTCCAATCCTTTTTTCTCACTTAATAACATTATGCGATTATTTAGGTGAAAACTGCCCTTAGTTACGTAATATAAATCGCGTATCAGCTTTCCAGTGAACCAATTATCGGTTTTATTTATGGAATATTAAGGAAAATATGCGCATAGCAACGAGCTAACATGCACATTTCTCGAGTTTTTATTATGTCGATCACTAAACGGCTACATTGGAGCCGCTCAGTTGGCAGCGCGCAGTGTAGTGTACTATAGTGAAATACCTAATCGTGATTGGCCATTCGCTAGTAAGACGCTGGCGATTTTTTTTTGTCCCTAGATAAAAGTGTACAGTGCAGTGAAGTGTTGGTGAATGCATCGTCTATTGTTTTTTCAGTGTATCAACATGGCCAACAACAATCTTAATAACATCCCACCTCTGGCAGTTATGGAGAGTAACGACGACCTGGTAAGCTTTTAAATATATAAAACGTTAATTAAGTTATCCGCGTCAATATTCGGAGCCCATTGAGCTATGTGATCCATTTATTGCATATGTTTTTAGGGGGGGAAAACCACCGGCGTCCGTCGACGATTTTTTAGGTTAAAATTTCACACGGAAATATGGGTTAGTAATTTCCGAAAAATAAAAATAAAATAGCTGTATTTTTAATTAATGAAGTAAAACAAATAATTGTTAATGAATTTCGTACCTCAGGAATATTGTGATAGATCATATAAAGAAAAGTCTGTTAATTATTATGAAATATAAAATCATCTATGTCCATGTTAAATATGAGTCTCGTTAAAATATAATATAGCGTAACATTATTAATGTTAAAATATAATTATCAGAAAAACTTAAACGTACGAAGGTATTTGAAAATGTGAAATATTAAGTAGACAATAGAGAAAAACACTGTTTATGTAAAATAAGAAAAGTAGGTGATCACCGGAGACAAGAAGTTTGTGATGAATTTGACAATAAAAAAAAAATAATGGACCTTATAAAATGTCTAAACTAATTTGTTTGCGTTCCTTTTTCCCATTGTCTTTTTCTTATATACTTTTCTATTTTTCGTTTTTATTTATTCAAAGGTTATCTTGTTAATATACCTAACTTAAAGAAACCCCAAGGAATACCAATATCTGCGGTCAAAATTAGAATAAGCTACCGGGGTAAGGAATAGGGAATAAAAAGTTAGAAGTAAAAATATTCAAAATATATATATATATATATTTCTCATAAAAACATGAAAAACAATACAATTCACTAGAGACTTCTTAACATTAGTATAAAAGTTCCTTTACGTGAAAAAACTTGAAAAATATATTTGATATAGTATTAAACAAAGCCGATACATGCCACCTATCCATGACCACATCAGTACACCTAACCAACAGGGGCATGTACCGGCACCAACGATTAGCCTATGAAAACAATTGAAAAATGAAAAAATACTCCACGTGTGAATAGCTGAACAAGAGAAGGTGCTTAGATTTCGAGATTGAAATCCCGTTTGGACAACCCTTCACCCTTCAATCCCACCCCCAACATCCACTCACTTATCATCACTCCAGCTCTCGTATAGTCTACAGAAAAAATTGAAAATAGTCGATACATGCCAACTGTCCAGGAAGACATCGGTACAGGTAACCAAGAGGGGCATGTACCGGCGGCAACAATTAGCCTATCAAAACAATTTGAGAATGAAAAAGTACTCTACGTGTGGACACCTGAACAAGGCAAGGTGCTTAGATTTCGAAATTGAAACCCCGTTTGGACAGACCTAAATCCTTCAATTCCACCCGCAACATCCACTCACTCATCATCACTCTAGCTCTCGTATAGTCTACAGAAAAAATTAAAAATAGTTGATACATGCTAACTGTTCAGGAAGACATCGGTACAGCTAACCAAGAGGGGCATGTACCGGCGGCAACAATTAGACTACGAAAACAATTGAAAAATGAAAAAATAATCTACGTGTGGACAGCTTAAGAAGGAAAGGTGCTTAGGTTTCGAGATGGAAATCCGGTTTGGACAACCCTTTATCCTTCAATCCTACCCCCAACACCCACTCACTCATCATAACTCCCGCTCTCGTATGGCCTCAAAAAAAATACAATTAGCTGGCAACTTCTTAACATTAATATGAAAATTCATTTAGGTAGCAAAACTTGGAATATATTTGGAAAAATAGTAAAAATCTCATAAAAATCAAAAATAATTTTTGAAAAAAATGGCCAAGTCCACGTTTCAATGCATTGTGTTATGCACGGTTTCGTTAATTCCACTGGTTTCAAAAAATGCTAAAAATAAAAAAAAAGCCAAGCTTGTATAAATACACTGCCTTATTTATAAAGCCACCGCTCTGAATACAAGATTTATGCCAAAAACGCCTGATATTTGGTCGAAAAAAAAAATTCAAAAAAAACGCCGCGACCAACGTACTTGGCGCGGTTTTTCCTACTAACGAGAAGTTAGCTTAGGAGGTTCTTTACCCTGAAGCATACTTCAGGATCAGGAACTATATTGCCACCGGAGGTGGTTGCAGATTATGAGATGATGTGTGTTTTATTCCAATCAGTTAGAATCCCTCCATGGTGTAAGCCCAGAGCTGCCCAATAGTGCAACCCTGAAATTAAGGGAATTTTCAACTTATACCATTGGATAATCTGGCATCCACATATCAATAACTCTGCCACAGCAAGGCAGCAATAATGTTTTTGTTCAGGGACACTTCCTGCACCCAATCCTATTATGTAGGACCTACATCTACAGTGAATAGCAGCTCTCATCTGATGGGGTTTTGTAGAAACCGCGCCAAGTACGTTGGTCGCGGCGTTTTTTTTTGAATTTTTTTTTTCGACCAAATATCAGGCGTTTTTGGCATAAATCTTGTATTCAGAGCGGTGGCTTTATGAATAAGGCAGTGTATTTATACAAGCTTGGCTTTTTTTTTATTTTTAGCATTTTTTGAAACCAGTGGAATTAACGAAACCGTGCATAACACAATGCATTGAAACGTGGACTTGGCCATTTTTTTCAAAAATTATTTTTGATTTTTCTGTATTCATGGATGAACGTAGTTATTACGAGGGGGTTTTCGGCGCTTCCAGCGGGTAGATTCACCGGGATTTTCTAGGACTAAATAAGCGAAACTACTTAAAATTCCCAAATCTCGTAAAACTCGAGAACAGTCTGGCGATTTGCCGGAGGTAGAAGTTGTTCTTGTTCCGTGCGACCTTCCACCAAAAACGAAAACAGAAGCAATTAACTCTATTAAATCCCGTAATTTGGAACGCCAATATTTCAATCGGACTTTTTCTTTACCCGCGAGATTAACAAAAATATGAAATCTCATGAAAGTTATCAGATGGCTCAACATTTGGGGATTTACACGATATTTCCGTGGGCCCCCAAAAACCCCCGAATTAATCAAAGAAAGACCTCGAAAAAGGCAAAAATCTCGCCACTCAATGGTCTGGAAAATTAAAAGAAATAAAAGCCACGGTTTTAGCCACCCCGGGGTGGAACTCTAGTAACCAAAATCTTACTAAATTCTCTCTCTCCCTCTACTCACGGATTCCACAGATTTTCCGGACGTCGCAGGGTGCTGGTCCTTGTTATGGTGTCGTCAGAACGGATATCTCCAAATGTCCGTTACAAAAAACAGAGTTTATAATAAGTTTTTAATTATGAAGTGTCTTTGTACCCTTTTATTTTGAATATGCTAATGAGCTGAAAGTAGTACTCTTTGAGTATGTCGTAGAACAATTCGTGCAGGAGAATCCAAGCTGAGATGTATGGTTAAATGATGGAATGTTTTTCGCGTGAGTAGACTTCAGCAACTTATATTCAGAGACAGTCGATGCCTTGTATGGAAAAAATCCCACCAGGTTATAGCTTTTGAAGAGTGCAAAACCGTAGCGGGGACTCCTCGGTCTTGAAAAATACCAAATCTGCCAGTACGCTGGGACTTTCGCTACAATTCCATCACTTTTTGGAAAGTACTAACATTGCACCCACGGAGAACCTCCGGGAGGTAGTGCCTGGCATATTTCCAGATGTGTGGGACCTCAAGCATTACTGCCCCTCAATGGTCCATCCTCTGAATTCACAAAAGATGCCGTTACAATTAAAAGAAGATCTGATGGAATTTAGAACTCAGCGAGGTAGTGATTTCCATGGTTTAGTTTCCATTTTTTATTGTTGGTCATATTATCGAGTCCCAATGCTCTTTATAATGAAACACACACAAAGGGTCTTTACGGAGTTTGAGTTTTTGGATAGAGTGCCATTTTGAATGGTTTGGCCATCATGCGCTACCAGGAACACAGACCGTGCACATGGCATTATCATATTTCAAGTACTTCTGTACAATGTTAGATGACGTCCAGCTAGTAGAGGTTGAACCATCTTCAGGTTTTGGTCCCCAGTAAGGCGCACACGAAGTACAATCGTATTTTAAATGCGTTCGAGCGTGTCAGGAGGTTCCCAGTTCGACTCGTGGTCCGCGGGGCCGCCCACCCCCTGTGCAGGGTAGTTTTACCGGCCATTACACCCTCTGCGGGGTATATTCAGAGACAGTTCGAAGTATTAAAAGGGGTACGAACAAACCTACATATGGTTACTCACGTAGTGCAGGAAAAAGCAAAGGGAAATGAAACAACGATAACTTAACGCCATTGAGATAATTTCAAATATGGTAATGAGGAGTGAAGGGCGAGCTGCTCAGTGTGTATCGGCATCGTGGGAGGATCGACCAGAGTGTTTTTTTTAGAAATCTAGCAATACACACTAATTGTTTTTCACTTTGAAATGCTTACCCGAAGAAACGAGTAAACATCATATGAGTTGCATAAAGCTCTTAGTTTTCCTTGGGACTGGGCTCAGTTGAATCAGGTACATCTAAAAGAAAGATAGTGAGATGGGAAAAATCAAGTGAGATAGATCCATGAGATAGATATTGATGAATATTATCAAAATGATGTGAAATGTAATTAGTACAATAATTGATTCATGTTTGGGAACTATGAAATACTTTTAAAAAACCATAATCAATTTTTGTTCAAAAAAAGGCCATGTACAAAAGGATGATGTTCCCGATTATATTATGATGATTTACGGTAGAATTCCCGTTGAATTTCCGAGCGAGGTTATGATGGACGTCTTATCCCGATAAATGTCGATGCTGTACTGACCACCGTAACGATCTCGAAAACGATCGTGACCTCTCGTTACGGTGGTCAAAGATGAGTGGTTGTGGTCATTGGCCATTTGACTGCGAGATTTTGAACAAGGCCAATATATCAAAACGGTTATTTGACGGTTTTTTTACAAAAAATTAGATTTGTGTTTTAGAGTATTTGAATAGTTTTTGCAAATATGTATTCAATCGAAGAAATCCTTTAAAGGTCTCCGGAAGGAAGGTTGTTGAGGCTACGATGTCTCCTGGTAGGAAAAAATAAAAAGGCCAAATTTGGTTCAAGCATGGCTCTTATTCGGTCAGCCCTGTCCCGAAACTGGTAGCCAAATTTGTATTGAATTGATTTAATATTATGTTCGATTGAACACTGTGGAGTTGGAAGCTCTAGAGTTCTAGCCTGCACAGTGCAGTATTTCCAATTCTGCTACCCGCCGAAGTGTTCGTTGTGTAACTCATTTTAATAAGGGGGTCAATCACACTTACGATGCTATCCAATATTGAATTTATTATAATACAAATACAATTAGATAGAAGACCTCCGATGAGGTGACTATTTGGGAAGTTGAGATGATACTGAGGACTAGTACAAATTATGGAGACAACTTGGGAACAAAAGCGGGAGGGATGAAACAATGGAAAAGGAAAATGTCTAAAAATTTCATTTATTTGCGAGATGTAATTAGAAAGAGAAAAAGAGAGGTTCGTGTTTCTTGAAGACGATTCCCGAAAAAAGTCTGTCTGGAGGAATCAAGGAGGGTGAAATATAATAAAAGTAGGAATGAGGGGCAATAATGGCACCGAGTAAAATAGGCCCGTGGGAGAACGGAATCTTAAAATAATGCGCCAATTGAAAAAGAAGGGAGGATTATCTGCACAAGAACATTTAAAACGTCCAGAGTTGAAGAAGGATGATGGAAAGAATTTGGATTTTATTATATGTCTAAACAGTGAAATTGGCCATCATTAAGGTTTGCTAATCTGGTTGGGGAGAAAAACTATTTGAATGAATATTAAGGAAAATTCTTACATATAAATTGAATAATTTCATTTCCAAAGGAAAAATGAAGACGTCGGCTGATTTGATATGCAAAAAAATTAGTTCCAAGGCTGGTTACTCTTTAGAACGATAACGTTCGGGCCAAGCTTGGATTCCGCCTTAGACCCTGATTTTGGGAAATTAGCAATGGTCCGGGCTCGGTTATTGACGATGGCCCAAATAAGGTATCTTGAACTGGCCCGAACCGTGAATGGCTCAAACTAGAATCAAAAGTGGTCCTAATGCGGAATGAATCACTGAATCACTGAATTGAACTGTTGAGTTTTACAATTAACTTTAATAATGAGCAACCGAGAAATGTAGTAGAGCACACAAAAATACGTGTTATCGCTTTGATATCCGGGAGACGAAAGAGCGAGTTTGGGAGAGGTCACGGCCGAGAACAATCCAGATCGATGGCACGTGACCCCTTCCGATTGGTTAAAGGGCGTGTTTCCGGGGTTGATGTCTCCGGAAAGTAGCGCCCCAATTAGGAAAAAATGCCAAAAGGTCCCCTGGCAACAGCGGGTTGTTTTGGGCCAGGGGTCGAGCGGTCATCGTTTGCGTAGCGCGGGGGAAGGGAAGGCTGGGGTTTAGCCGGATTCCCAACAGATAGCAAAATTTTTCTCTTGTAAATACGTTATTATTTTTTATTAATGATCTAACGTTATTACGTATTGATTTTTCATTCTAAAAATAAAACCGAGGCGTGATAGGAAAAGTTCTTTTTTATTATGACATACCGCACTTGCACTACCAGCAGCACTTTTTTCGTACGAAAATTGTTGGCCGAAGAATACTTATTCTTTCAATAACCACCATTAAATTTTAATCAAGTAATGGAAATTTCGTCGTTTTGCAATTGGATTTTTGGTGCATAGCACGAACCCAACGCCTAAAAATTTCACATAAAACATAAAACAATTCTACCCAACAGTTCCTCTAAAAATCCGATTGATGACACTGCTCTGGAAGAGCGAACTTCACCTGTTGAGAAAGAAACTTCTGCGGATGTTGTACTTCAGGATTCTTCCTATGGACGCTGCACTGATTTGGAGCTGGCGGAGTCAGTAGACAAAAGTCAGCATATCCTCAGCGAGACATTCACTGTTGAATTGAATGATGCGGCTCGCTCTGATGCAGTGGAATTGAACCCCGATAATTTTCAAGCTGGCGCAGGTCTTCCAGAAATTATTTCTAATCACAGTACTAGCCATGAGCCCAATAGCACTCTCGAGTCAGATATAAGTGTAGAGAAAAATGTAAGTAGCATCTGTCACTCATTGTCAGAACTTTTTAAACAGAATTTTGAAAATGACTGGTTTTTCTATTTCCCAGGTAAAAATTAATTGTAAGATAAAATTGGAAGCGACTACAGAGCATTCCGTCGATGATACGAACGATCGCACCAGTCAACCAGTTAGAATGAGTCTGAGTGATTTTTCATATCAAGTGGGGAATCATGATGATAAATTAATCGAGAAGAATGAAGAGACGACAATCGTTGCAGAATTGGACCTAGATGAAAACAAGACGGAATTACTGGAAAATTTACGAGATCCATCCAGAGTAGGAAATATACCGGGAAAGGAGAAAGAAGATGTCTGTAAGCCAGTTGATGCGAACGATTGTACCAGTTTGCGAGGGGGAACCAGTCCAACTGATTTTCCGTCTCAAGTGGGAAACCACGATGAAAAATTCATTGAAGAGAATGAAGATACGACGATTATTCCAGACTCAGACTGCGATGAAAACGATACTGAGTTGCTGAAAAATCTGCGAGTCCCATTCATAGCAGAAAATCTATCGGTAAAGAAGGAAAAAGATGTTTATGAGCCACTTGACCATAATTTCAACGAAAAAACCTCGACAATACCTGCAGGAAACAGCACTTTTGATGAGCTACTCAGTAAGAAATTTGTGGCACAGAATGTAACTGTCACGGAATCGTTTCTTGAAGATTTACTCCATGATTATGGGCCTCAGTCAGCTCCTAGTGAAGTGGAAGATTGTGGAGGAGTAGTAACTGAACAATCAAGGAACAACGTCGAAGTTGACAGTATGAGGGTCGATGGAAATATTCGGAAATATCACAACAGTAATAAAACACCTTGCGGTTCGCTGAAAAAATCAGTGAAAACAAAAGGTGTGCCAAAGCTCACCCAGATTGAGATTGTTGAGCGTCCGTATTACATATTCAGAAAAACAGAGCAATGTGTACAGGGTAATCGTCGCGAAGAATGTTCCAGGGCTCATCATCGTGAAAAACCTGATGAAAGTGTTAATAATGGTCAAAATGACGACAATCCTGGAGTGTTTGGTAGGCCCCGATTCCATTCCACCATGTGCGATTCAAGAGATGAAGCCACTGAAACAATACATTCTCGAGATGAAGAAATTACCGAGTTTTCTGAAGATGGCGATAGTTCCGATAATTACAGTCCAGAAGAAGACAACAATCAAGAAACAGATTCAGATGAATACACGACAGAGGAAGAACTAGAAAAAGAATCCCACCCTCCTGAGCCACTCAATATCACACATCAAGGGAATCCACCTATCTCTGCTCCAGATGATAGAGACTTGCACGTAGATGTGTCATCGTCTGGGACAAAAAAACATTTTTGTCTCTACTGCCATAAATTCTAAACGAAATTGGCAAGACACTTGACTTTGGTTCATGTAGATCAGGAGGATGTGAAAAAATTTATGGTCTTACCACCAGGAACACGAGAACGACAGGAAATTATCTCTGTTATCAGAAAAAATGGTGATTTCGTATTTAATTCTGACAGACGCTTCAACGATGGCTCCTTGATCGTTTGTAGACGACCAACCCCAAAGATGAGAAAGACGACAGAAGATTTCACCGTTTGTGCTAACTGCAAGGGTCAGTACTCAAAATCTGTCGTACGACATCATTTTCGTGAGTGTGCTAAACATGATGGGAAGAATCAGCGCATTGTATTGGTAAAGGGAAAGAAAATTGCTGCTCGAGTGCACTCCCGAGCGAGCGTCGATGTTCGAAACAAAATTTTTCCATATTTGAGAGAAGATGAGGTCGTTAAGAGTATACGATACGATGAACTGGTTACCTTGTATGCGAATAAAATGTGCGAGAAGCATGGAACTCATCAGCATCTTTTCCAGATGATTGGAGCTAAATTGCGTCTTTTGGGTCGATTTCTCATTGCAATACGAAAGATTGAGAATCGTATTGAAAATTTCAGTGACGTTTATCAACCAAGATTTTATGATGCAGCTGTGGACGCTGTTCGAGTGGTAGCAAAATTTGACCCTGAGAAGAAAATCTTCGACGCTCCAGCAGTTGCTGCAGGATATGGCACACTTTTAAAGAAGGTCGGTGAGATTCTACGCTCTGAATGTATAAAAAAAGAGCGGGTGGACGAGCAAAAACGACTTGAAGATTTTTTGAAATTGCTTGAGGAGGATTACGGTACGAGCATTAACCGTGCAGTAACCGAAACACAAACGCAAAACAATCGCAGAAAAGAAGTGATACTCCCGACTACGGATGATATCAAGAAGCTGTTTGCTTATGTAACAACAGAGCGCAAAGCGCATTTCGAATATTCTGATTTCTTACCATTTCGTCAACTTTACGGTAATTTACCTTTGGTGGTAGACACACTTCTGAGGGTTGTCATCAATTAACCAAGAACAAGGAACAAGTTCAATTAGTTTTTTTTTATCCTTAAGTTCAGCAACCAATTCCACCACCGCAAACTGATATTCCGTCTCGATATCCATCATAGATTGATATTTAAGCTCAATGTTTTTTGGGAAGTGATAGCTTCCCGACGGGAATTAAATATTCGTTTTTGTTTGAAACGTCCCGTGGTTAAGGGGAAGTAAGGAGGGCGAGTAGGTGAGTGATGAGGATGCGGATGGTGAAAATGAGGGCAACCGGGAGATACCACTGAAAAGCACGCACGTGTTTTTCTAATCGTCACTTTACTAAAAATAATGATGAGCACTATACATAGCGAATGTCCTAACGAGCGGTCACTATGAATTTATGATGAGAATTACACTTTTTATACCGTAACAATTTGAACACTTTACGAACCTACAGCGGTGTTCCGTAGCGCGTTCACCGGTATTTCCGCGGTTGAGACGTCCAGGAAATGGCGCCTCAATCACAAAATATTCTAGTTAGGCCTCTGATTCGGATGGTCCTGGTTAGGATTGTTGTGTGTGGGTTTTCAGTTTTTATTTCTCACTAGGGTGTCGGGTAAGTCGCCCGTGGAGCGCTGAAGCACTGTGCTCACTGGAAGCGAAAAGCTTTGAAAATAATTTCTAACACTCTCAACAATTTTGGGTTCCACTTGGATCTGAGTTTAATATTCACTTTCACAACTACCAAATTCAGAACAACCGTTCACGTTGAAGTCGAAGACGAGAAAGAGATCCCTTTTAGTTGTACAAATCTTGCTTAAAAATAATACTAATTCTACGTTCAACACCTAAACGGAGTAGGGAGCCAATCACGACGCTAAATTAATCTAGAGGGCTCTCCCTAGACGTAGGACCCAACGTCTACAGGAAGGGGGGGTGTAGTAAGCGTTCTCAGAGGAAAAGAGAGGGGAAAGTTTGGGACTGCGGGTTGAGGGGGTGAGATCACGTGTTTTTAGGTGTAGAAGAGGGGTAGACATCTGGAGGTTGATAGTAAAAGAGAGAGAACGAGCGTTCCTCGAGAATCTGGACTCTAAGCAGTGTCCAGGCAGAATCAAAGGAAAAAACCAGAAAAAACTTTGATTAAACCACTGCTAATGATTTATTATCTAATTACAAGCTATTTCAATCCTATTTGTCCTGTGAGTCCGATAAATTTGATGCTTGGGAGTGCCTTCGTCATAGCGTCGGCCAGCTGATCACCTGTTGACACATGTTTTAATTTAATTAGACCTTCTGAAATTCTCTCTCTTGACAAATAATATTTAATACTGTTTAATGAGGGACTTGGATAGAAGGGAATGGGTGAGGGGGGAGGGCGAGCCGCTCCTGGAAAAAAGAACGCACTCAGCACCTCACCACAGGTCAGTTTTAGTTTACAAGAACATCCGTCACTTGACAATATTGTGTATAAAACTTATTAATGAGCGGTTCCGATAACAAAAAACTTAATAATTGGTCCGATATCCGCTGTACCGAAAAACCCGTTAAATAGCCGGTCGAACGCTCGAGATACTTCGAACTGTGTGAGCGAAGCGGTAGAAGAAAACACGTGTAGTGCGATAAGACGCTCCGAACAGGAATGAGCGGGCGATTAGCCCGTTCGGCTAAATCATAGGGCTAGCATTGACCTAGCCCTATGATGTCTGGTCTGCACCATACGCTCTGAAACACCATTCAATTGAGGAGTTCGTGGAATTATCAAATGGTAACTAGTCAGTACAATAATCTTTCAGCTTATTTCAGAGATAATCACGCCGATTATCGCTATACATAATTTACTAATTTGAGATTGAAAGGACTTTCACTGTTAACTACAAAATCCTTGAAAGCTGAAAACACTTCAGATTTGTATGTCAGCAGATAAGTAACGCAATAATGGGTTTTCTGATCTATAAAAAATACAAAGTAATTTCTGCCATCAACCCTAGGAGGAGTGATCGGCCCTGCTACGTCCGAATGTAAAATAAACAACGGATGTTTCACATGCTCTCTGTCTTTCTCTTTTCCGAAGGGTAAACATCTCTGCTTCGTGAAAATACACGATTCACATAGACTATCATCTAGAATAATTTTATCAATCAATTCCGAATCATTTACCATTTGTTTAGATATTTTAATTGTAAACATTTTGATTTACTCAGGTGGCCCAAATATCGATACCACAGCTCATAATTATTTTTAATATTAGCAATATTTACCGTCATGTAACTAATCTCGACATCAATGGTATTAAATTGTTTCCAGACTTACCTTCCATCAGGATTCCATCGTTCTTACTTATCTAAAAAAGTATACTTTTTTCGTCGAATAAAACTGTTAGACCAGCCTCTCGCATCCTTGCGATTGATAGCAAGTTGTGTGGGATCTCGGGACTGTACAGTACGCCCTCCAAAGTTCCCTGGATGCCGTTGTTGCTGATCATGTTCAGGATCTCCTTCTTTGTCGCACTTATATAGCGCCCATTTTTCGCCACAGAAATCTTCATTGTCACTGGCAAGTACACACAATTTTCA
This sequence comes from Diachasmimorpha longicaudata, assembly GCF_034640455.1. NCBI lineage: Eukaryota > Metazoa > Arthropoda > Insecta > Hymenoptera > Braconidae > Diachasmimorpha > Diachasmimorpha longicaudata. The sequence continues at coordinate 4,760,043 of NC_087225.1, read as the reverse complement.
ACCACATCACTTCGATTTATGATATGGTCGGACGCTCCGGAGTCCAAAATAATAACAATTTGGTTGTCACCCTCAACTTGCTTTGGGCAACTGTCCATAATAAAACAATAACCATCTTTACTTGATAAAACAATAACCATCTTTACTTGATAAAACAATAACCATCTTTACTTGATAAAACAATAACCATCTTTACTTGATTGGATGTGTTGAGTGGCTTGAACAGTATTTACTGTGTTCGGTTTCCCTTTCTCTGGGGTCTTTTTGATCCATGAGCGTACTCGTTTCTCTTTCCTTTGTTTTTCTTCAAGCTGTGCTCTTAAGAAGTGTCTGCAGGGGTTGCGCAGTTGTCCGGGCAAACCGCAATAAAAACACTTTTCGTTAAAAGTCGGGTTTTTAGGATTTGACCTTTGCACCGCATGAAGAAAATATCGTCGTATTGAATTCTGTTAAATAAATTGAGTTTCTAGATTAATGCTAAGGGTGGATGGGACTGGAAAGTGAGGAAGTTCGATGGGAAACAATAAATTGCAAGTCGCTCCCCACTCACACTCGAGGAGTTGAATGGGATGGAACGAACCATTAACGTTGATTGGAAGAAGAGGCTCGACCTTCACATGAGTTCAAGCGACGAGTTAAATTCCACTCAAGAGGACATCATCAAGTGGACTTTCCAGCGAGCAACAGTCCTGAAGAGAGTGTGTCTCAGGATGATCTTTCGCCTAGCGGAGGGTTGCAGAGAAAATCAACCCAGAGCAGCTGAACCACATCAAGTCGGCGACATCAACTATAGCACATCAGCTTACCTCCATTCGATGGGAAGTACTCAAAATGGAAACAATTCAGCAACCCGTTGCAGTCATTGGTAGGAAGAGACCAATCCATCGCGCCAGTGCAGAAGCTGGTTCGACTGAAAGAAGCTCTGCAAGGAATAGCTGCCAGTTTTATATCTATCTTTACAGTTACTGGTGACAATTACGTGAAGGCTTGGGAGAAGCTTAGGAGGAAGTACGAGGATCCCAGATTGCTAGCTCAAGCTCTTTTCATCGAATCTTCAACCTTCCGAAAATGACCAAGCCAACTGAGGAAAGCCTCAGCGCCAATTCAGCAGCCGATCTAGAGACAATGGAACAGCTTCGCGCCATGACTGGCCTACCCAAGGAGCCACTCATCGAACCGATGATTGTACATCTACTCAGGAAGTCGCTGGACATAGAGAGCCTGGGAGCTGCATGTGGGCAACTTTAAGGACTTTCCTACCTTGCAAGAATTCACCAGCTTCGTTGATTCCTGCGGCAGATATATCAACGCTGGCTCGAAGGTATACTCAAGTGCAGAGAAACATCACCAGAGTACTTCAGCAGTGCATCACCGAAAGAAGAGCGCTCTCGTCGTAGCGAGTGCTCAGAGAGAGTCAGGGCAAGCCACAAATGATCTTCCACAGGACAAAGTGTGCCTTCTGCAAGGAGGCACACTTCATCTTCAGCTGTCCTAAATTCATCGATCTATCACCTGAGAAGAGGAATGCGTTTATGGCCAGCAATAGGTTGTGTTTCAATTGTCTTGGATCACATCTCCTCTCCAAATGTACGAGCAGCAAGACTTGTTACACCTGCAGGAGGAGACACCACACCTTCATTCATGGCTGAAGGTCTTCTCCAGCAGGAGACCAACCAATCGCCGGACCCTCGCAGAATGGAAGTGAGTAAAAATTCCTACTCAGAATCCACTCGAGCACTCATTGATCGCATCTAAACGACATCTCAGTAGCACGAGAAAATTCACCACCATCAATCAAAAGATCCGTGAGTCAACGGAGGAAATCAACCAGGAAAGGATCGATAATCAGGAAATCAGCCAGCAGAGCAGTCATCATTCTTCAAGAAATCATCAGCACGTACTGCTCGCAACAGCAGAAGCGATAGCCTATTCAGCAAAGGGCTATCCACTCCTAGCAAGGATATTAATTGATCAAGGCCCAGAGCTATCGTTCGTCTCTGACTCTACTCCATTAACTTCAGCTTCAGCGGAAGTTATCAACAATAGAAATAGCAGGAATAGGAGGAATCCACTCAGGTCGCACGAGAGGAGTCGGTTCAATACTTCTCCAAGCAGTCCACACCACTAAATAAATTCAGATTCACGCACATATTTTGAAGAAGCTCACCGTGAGACTGCCATCGTTCTCGTGCCCGACAACCGGGATCAACCATATCCAAGGTCTTCAACTAGCCGATCCCGGCTATCTTATACCTGGTCCGATTGACATTATCATCGGGGCGGACATCTACGGGCGGATCATCGAAAACAGAGTCGTCAAGCCCAGACGATCTCACCTAGTTGCCAAACAAATGATTTTCGGTTGGGTAATCACCAGGCCAATCAAGAATCAAGGTTTTTCACCGAGAGTATCCGTAACGGCAGTGAGGAACTCATCGAACGAGCAAATTATTAGAGCTACTGCAAAAATTCTGGACCCAGGAGGAGTAACCGTACAATTCCCATCAAGAGCTATCACCAGAGGCAATCGAGTGCGAAGAATTCTTTAAGCGCCCCCTCACCAGAGATATCAAAGGACGGTATACATTGAGACTGCCCTTAAGGACATCAGCAAAAATGCTAGGAGAATCGAGATTCATTGCCTCCAGGCAACTTCAAGCAGTCACAAGGCGCCTCGCATCAAACGAGGCTTACGCCAAACTCTACAAAGAATTCTTCGAGGAGTACGGATCACTTGGATACATGAGGAACTCAACAGAGAGCACAGAAGCCGCAATATCCTATTATCTACCACATCACGGGGTTCTACGCACAGACGCAAATCACAACAAAGTTAAGAGTTGTGTTCAACGGACCACGTCCATGTTCATTGGAGTTATCGCTGAATGACATCCTCTACCCTGGTGAGAAACTTCATGTTGACACAATGAACGTCTTGACCTGGCTTAGAAGACATCGGTTCGCCTTTGGAACAGACATCGTGACGATGTTTAGATAAATAGCAGTACATGAAGACGATTGGGATCGACAACGGATTCGGTGGCTTAACGAGAATCATTAGCTCATCACCTACAGATTTACCACAGTAATCTATGAACACAATTGTTGTCCATGGCTCTCACTTCGAGTCCCTCAACAATTAGCCGAAGACGAAGGTCATCGCTATCTAGCCGCCGTCAAGACTCTCCCCAAAGACCATTATGTAAATCACATTTACGGCGGAGCAGACACAGCGCATCGACTTAAAGGAATCGCTTGGCAGTTACAAGGTCTCTGCGAAGCGATGATAACGACGATTGATGTTGAAGAATAACTGGATTTTTCTGATCCGAATCCAATGAGTTTCGGAGACATCGGTCTCCAAGTATGGCGTGAGCGACGCTATACAATGATCGGCTTCCCGTGAATTTCCAGCCCTCAAAGTGTTGATTTCCCTTTTGATCGTGAGAAGCCTATTGTGCGCGAAGTCCTTCTACCGACATAATCCATCGTGGATATATGTCACGGCAACTAATGAGACACTCCATAAATATACTCCGATATTTTCTTATTCCAAAGCTCGTCACCTCTACACCACTGGATTCGCGACTATGACTGCTATAGTGAGATTCAGTTGTGAACTGGCCATCTCATTTTGTGGGGCCACCTTGGTTTTGGCCCAGGTCAATGTGAAGATGACTCCGAATGTCGCTAATGAGCCTCGAAGATGGACCAATGAACGCATTTCGAGGTTTGATTCGTCCGCAAATACGTGCCGTTCTATCTGTCCTTCTAGTGAAAAGTGCGTGTATGGGGCTGCCAGCATAGTACAAACGCTTTCCCAGGAGATTCCTCCAATTCGATCGCTGCAGTTGGGATCGATTATATTCCGAGCTATCCGAGTGACTATGGTATATTGCAGCACCATTTCGGCAGAGGCATGCCGCCTGCCATGCCACAATCGAGTAATTCTTTGACGATGCCCTCCATTTTCCGTTTCGTTTCTGCACCTCTGTCAATGTCATCGACATATCGTCCTTTGTCGGGCGTTGGTAGGGCTAAAGGCAATCCGTAACTTTCATCCATGGCCAGTTGGTTCAGTACGCGAAAAGACACCCAACATGCGTGGCTGGGGCTGCAAGTGCTGTGGCCAGTTGTAATTCGATGAGCTGCCCTCCATCGTCTTTCCAAAACATTCATTGATGATCCCAGTTCTTCTGATGGACGCGGATTTGACGAAACCTTTTTACGTTGTTCCCACCCTATATCCAGCAATGCTGACGAACTCAGATGAGGATGTCGCAACAGTCAGCGTATAGTTTCGGTGCTGGATGGAGAATATCATTCAGTGATACCAACGATGCGCTTTGAGGGACGCGTGCAATATGAATTTTACCTTTGTCGTCATGCTGTTCACTCTGAGCACTCCGTGGTGACACACATTATATGCCTGATATACCTCTGACGTCATTGATGGCCGCTGCATATGATCTCAGCCTTCATACCTCTCTATGAAATTCGTGTAAGGAATATGCGCCTCTGGATCTGATGACAGTCGCCTGATGAGCTTCTGTAGTCTTATTTTAGCCATCGATGCTGTATCCCCCAAGGCTAATGGCGATGATTTAAATGGGAGAAATACCATATACCTTCTCTTTGTGTCTCTTCGAGGAATCTCGATGCTTATTTATGACTAGAAATGGCGTACCTCATAAGTTCTCCTGAATCCAGAATTCTTTCGGTCAGATTTATTCCAGTCAGAAAGTTGTTGATTTGCCGTCTTTATAGTATTCCTCTGATTGCTGAAAGTCCCTATAATGGCTGTGTCAGGTCATTAACCGTTTCCCTGCTGATTGACCTCACCATGATAAGACTTGGTGAGATGCTGGTTCCGATGATTTGTTGACAAGATCGTGAATGTTGACTTCTCCTTGCGTAATGGTGATGTAGTTATCTCTTCACACTGAACACAGCTATTAGGAGTAGCTGTAATTATGGGAAATTAAAATAATTTGCTACTCAACCGCATGTGTTGTTTTTCACAGATGTGCTGGTTTATGTTGATATTCCCTGGAAGGTCGCTGTTCCGTAATAATGGACCTAGGTATGATAATGTCCCTCGCACTTCTTACAGCTCCTGTTGCTTTTACACTTATTTGGCCGATGAGGACACATGCAGTTATAATAAAGCGTATGTTTAGTTAAGAACTGCATGTTTCCCACCAAGCTCATGCTGTGGCACTTGGGGCACTCAGCCCCGATGCAGCGTGGTTCCACACATTCTGCTCTTCCCGTTGATGGTCCTCTTCTGGGTGGTGGGGCGCTTCCCCTGGACGCTTCTGATGTGTTCTGAATGCTGACCCATGGTTTACCCTCGCTTTCTGTTTCACCTTCTTCGGGCTCCTAGAAAACGATGATTTCTCCCGACTCCCATTCCATGTTCTCTAAGGCTCTGGCCTTGACCTTGAGGAACTCCAAAGAGGCTTCCAGTTTCGGGGAATCAGTTGAATTCCCGAGTTTAAGCTCCCAATCCTCCGTGCTCGTGAGATCGACGACTCGATGAGATGGCAGATGATGTCAAACGTGTTCTCTGTTGACTAAGGTGTTTTGTTGAATAAAATAATAGGAAAAAATCAGAAAAAAATATTTCATTTTCCAAATTTAGTAAATTTTTCAAATTGGATCTTCCAGAAGTCAGACAAATTCACTTAAGACGCCAATTCCCCTTCTTGAATCCACAATAGACCTCATTGATTATTAAAATTGAGTAAGTGTTTTTCAATTGGATCTTCGAGAAGTTAGACAAATTTCTAACTTCCCGATCTCTCATGCCTCCGTTGGTGCCGCGAAAATGTTGAGGGCCGTGAAGGATTCCGTAACCGAGTCAATGACGTTGAAAAGACTCGTCGCTTCCCTTAAACTCCTTTATTAGATCCTCTTAAATTTTGGGTCGGCGATGTGTGTTCCATCGCTCTTCTTTTGCCGCTATCGAACTTTTCAAAGGTGGGAGCCGTTGACAGCTAGTCACCTTAATTTGGCCATTTATGGAGGATGCCGAGCGGGCACCTGGATACGCAGTCGCACGGTGCGGGCCGGGTAGGCCGTCTTTGTGAAGGTGAACGTCTTTGCGTCAGTCTGACAACACAGTTATCGACTTAATTGACTATCATAGCTCAGGAATCCGTATGCTTCACGCTCGTTCCATTGCGTAATTTTAATCTGAAACCAGAGAGGTCCGTTATCCGAGTCGGTGAATGTATAATATCCGGGCCTTCCATTATTCACTGATCTCTTTATGTCCGAGGAGGGTGGAGCTGTACGAGTTACTCATCTATTAATTAGTCCGGTTGCTGCTTAGGGCATCTCATAGCCTAGCGCAGCTGGTGGGGAAAGCTGCTATTTAATTTCATCATATTATAATTACTGGAAACAGCGCGATCCACAATACACAAATGATTTTGGTAGCCGACGTCTTGGTGTAGCTCTACACCGTTTTTCAAGAACTTATCTTGGTTGACAACGTCACAATGCAAATATCCCGGTAGATCAAATGTTTTGTCGCCTCTAGTAAATGCCTGACGTGAGAACAGCCCGTTTTTTTTGTGGCATCGCCGGCTACTACAGCAGCAAAGTCGATTACTCCGTAGCTATCAGTAGCCCGAAGAAGCATTCCAAGATGTAAGGATTTTACATCTGGTCCATAGTTCGGTACTGTTTCAATATATGAGCTACAGGCGTACAGATTATTTGGAGGCGTAGCAATTTTTCCGTTGGAATATACACCCACTTTAGTAAACATTGAAAGTAAAAAATTATTGACAGGACCAACAGAGTCCTCAAGAGCAGCAGTGCCATCGGGGCTCAGGATTCTGACTCGAAATTTAATCATGGTATGTGCCAAATCAATATATTCTTCTCCGTGTTCTGGTATGATAAATTCAACCGGAGCATAGTCCAAGAGCGTAGATACAAAATTGTAATAAACAAATTGAGAATTTTCAATACGGTTTTGGGTAGGTGGTATAATACATAGATCCAGCTCTGATTTCACACACTCAGAAGAGTGCGAACATAGAAACGACATGATGATTGGTTGAAAATATCGTACAAATCACGAGTCTTCCGCTTATTTTAGAGCTCCTCACTTTTTACACTTTCTTACTCATTTTGCTTGCAATGACTCTGCTCTGTTTATTCTTCCGACTTTTGGATGTCTTGACACATCGACGACTGGTGAGCTTATGAGAGGCGAGGCGTTTACACTGTCTTTTACATCCTGATCCACGCATCATAGACCCAATTTTGTCCTGAGCCCTCCTTTTCAATTTCAATCCAGACTCAGTTAATCGGCCTTCCACCGCCCCCTTTTTAGGTTTTCCTCTTTGTCACTACATCCGCAACCACGTTAATACGCGCATTGAGCGCTTCTTTGCCGACAGCTCGGGCTGCGCTTCACATGAGGCTAGAATTCGCCAAAAAAGGCCCCCAAGAAAAGCTCCAATTCAATGACCTCGCTGATAAGGGCTTCCAATGAATACCCTCCCAAAATTATTATATCGATCCACTGATTCCGCACCAGCTGGACCTGCATAATATGCACTGTGAGACAAGGGCTTTTTTTATTTAAATAATTTCTAGTTTAACTGTAAGTTTAACTGTAAGTAACTGGGTCAAGGGCTGTCACGGCACCAGAGATTTCCGTTAAGGAATATTAAATAATTACCTAGCAATAATAAATTGGGTGCCAGTTGATTGGACGAGAATCAACAACGTTTCGCGGCAATCTCGGGGTGTGGAAGTTGGAAGACCCAGCAGAAATTAAAGAGTGTGAGAGAGCAAAAGGAAATCAGGCAGAAATACAATAACAATCAGAGACGTATTTTATTATCGACAGTTCTATTTATCACTTGTTACACCTCGGAAATTGACTCTTTGAATTACGATATTATGAATAGTTTTACAATGTATCCGAATTGACAAATACAAAATCACAAACAAATTATAACGATGCATGTGTACACTACCGGGTCGGGTATGCACATGCGTACCACCGGGACAAGAATGATCGTTTTTCCGATCGAACGACCTGTTGCGAAGCAATTCGGTCGATAGTTTAACGTATGCGCCCTTTGGAAGCGGCTGGGTTCCCTAGTAGTCATCGTAAAGGCGGATAATATATATATTGTAATATCCGACGAAGAATAAAGATGACACAGGTGGGTAAATGTTCGGGGCGGTTTATTAATTACAAGGAATATTACGATGTGTCACGTAAGAGCTCCGAAGAGAGACACACAGAAGACTAACGTAATCCAAAAGACAGTCGTTCTTCTGACCAATTTCAGGTCATAGACAAATGAATGATATTCGAAGGGGGACACGTAACAATATATATGTTCCCGGGACTTAACCTACGGTGGCTGGTAAGATTTCCGAGGGTAGGGAAATCGTTGCGACGCGAAGGGAAAACAATACCTCCTGTTACTGTAGGGAATCATTTTTTAGTCAATCGATCCTCTGGAAATGAAGTGTTACGTTCAAACGTCCATACTCGAATGGAAGAATCTCACCGTGATTGCGTCTTATATCTATTTCAATTGTGTGAAATGAATACCTCATCAACGGAACATGATCAGAATTTGAAAACATAGTGCAGTGTGTGGTCTCATAAGTGTACGCAGTAGCGTTGACTGGTACCATTCGTACCACGGATGACTGCATATCACCTGTTACGTAGGGTACACAAAGGTCGCTGTGAATTAACAAATTTTCAGGTACACCTTGTGACGAGGCTCTTTTTGTTAGCCCCTCCCCTGCCCCGAAATAATAACTTTTTGTTAGATTTAAGTAAAATAAGCAAAAGGAATAGACGAGGTTATAAAACCTGTCATCGTTGGTTCCCACCCCCGAAACATTCCTTCCCCTTGCCCCCCCATCCTTACACACGCGCGCCTGCAGAAACACCATTGCTGCAGAGAAGAAGAAAACCCCCCATTAAGACGTCACTCACCACGTGACCCCGGAAGAGAAAGAAATCCCGGAACGACGAATAATTAGGACGAAGACACCCGATAACGAGTGTCCCCGATTGACCCCGATTATCACCTGTATCAATTATTTTAATAGAAGACACTCCTGAGCTAATAACTAAATTCACTCAGAAAACTCACGACTTGATTTTAATTGTTTGTTTTTATTTTATTGATTAACAAGATACATATGGTTGCCTCCTTTTATATTTTATTAAATGAAATTGAAATTAATTTAAATATATTTTAAAGATATCTATGTTTCGAAATCCGAGAAGATCTTAAATGTCTCAAGACGCACGATGCGATTGCTTAAAACTGCCCCGAGAACTGAACTGACTGACCGGAGAATAAAGCAAGACTTATTTTTGTGTCGGAACAATTGGGCGTTCCCAATTTGGCTGTTCAAACTTATAGGTGGGAAAACTCTGTGTCGTCTGATTGATGGGAAAGGAAAAGTGAGTGTTATGACTGGTCAGTTTGAACTTTTCCGACCTGAAAATTTGGGATTGTATGGAGTCCACGTGGAGTTGGTTTATTGCGGGTGTTTTTGGAGAGAACCCTAGGTTCGAGTAGGAAGGCCTGGGTGGCATAGAATTGAAGTCTCATCTGGAATGGATTAAGAAAGTGGGAATTTCCCATTTTTTCTGTAATAAGTTTTCCGGAAGACTTGAGGAGAAAATACGCGTGTCGTGCTGAAACGAATGATATTGTAAATTTTAGGAATTTGGGGAAATACGTGGCTGAGACATTCAAGATCGAATGGTAAATGGAAATTTCTCCTAATAGGATGTTGATACGAAACATCACTGATAATCGGGGAAGAAGAATAACGAGGATGAGGAAGCCATCGCTCGCTATACAGCTGCCCCGTGCGTAAGAGATTGTGTTGGAAAGTATTTGGAGAATATTCTGAGGAGATAATTTGAGGAGATTGTTGGAGTGATTTTGGAGAGAGTATTGGGTAGAAGAGAGTTTGGAGAGTTTAATTGTGGAGGAAAACCCGGGAGAGACGATCAGGGAGGAACGGCTCTGGTGGAGTAATTGTCGGAGGAGTTCCCCGTGTCTTCTTGGAAGGATTAGAGTAGCCGCCATTCCCGTGAACACCCTTCAGTACCTTTCCCGCCCCAACAAATATCCACGGAACCCCTGTAATAATATTTCCCCCCAACGGTGAGCCTCTAAATTTAATAATTATTAGTTCATGTGTGCAGGAATATTATTAGTGCAATAATAATCCCCCTATTTTTTAGTGATTTTTCAATCGTTCCCCTAACTTCTCCCCTCTTTTCAATTATTTAACTTTCTCCCTTTCTTTTGTTCTTTTTCTTTATATTCTTTTCCTGATTATTATTATTTACCGGTGTGTCGCAAGCTGGCTGGGTTTACCCCCCACCCTTGATTAATTGTTAAGAAAAGGCCTGGAATTATACTGTGAGAATTGTTACATTTAAACGTCCAACCATTTATTAGAATATACGGTATTTCTCTATCTTATCCCACCCGAGTAATTATTCACCTCCCCCCCCCCATTATTATTTCAGGTCCCTCCCCCAGTAAATTCTTGAATAAAATTATTGAATTCGTAAATTACCCATTTATCCCCTCAACATCGTGTCTTCACCGGGAATTAATATATTTAATTCCCCGGCCAAGGTCACAACCTCTGGCCAAACTTGATGGTAGCAATTTTTGATAATAGGCTTTGGCGTTTGCAAAGCTGTGTACACGTCACTCAAATCCCAACATATCAGCTGCTTTTTCGGAATCAACTAAGCCATGAACTCTGCGGTCGCAGGTTTTGGGGGTACTCTGTCGTGCCATGTGTAGGGAACCTTGTTGAGGTAAATATTTAAATCTCATATCATTACTCTAAGGCGGAAAGATATTTATGAAGCCGACTAAATCTGTTACATCGTTAAAAACTGCGGTGGGTAGAAAAAATGTTGGAGTAAATTTGTCTTGCTTTTATTGTTGTTTCCATTGCGAAATTGATACAAGCATTTTTTCTATCGCGTATATCTAAAAAATTGCAAGAAAATTGTACTTCACTCAGGCTCACTATCCATTCTGCATCCGGTTCAACTTGTCTTGGCGGCAAGGTTGTAAATTTCGATGCCGTATTATCAGGATAGCTCATACTGCTATTGTTGGGCAGCACCATATAAAATTCGATTCTCTTCATTTTTCCCCAGCGCAGGCAGTTCTGATGCGAGCATCCACGAATGAAACTTATCAAGATCTCCTTCTCAATAAATAAAAATTTCCTAATTTTTTCTTTTTGCTTGAGTCTGTTACCAGAGTCAATAGCATCCATGTATTCCAGTATACCAGCAGCTTTTCATTAATATACTCTAGGTACAGTAGCAACAATACGTTTTGGATCGTATCGTTCAGTGGTTTCAGTTTCGACGAGGGTCTCGGTTTCTAACACCGGTGTTTTACTCTGCTAAATATAAAAAAAATATCGTCTCAGAACGTCATTATACAATTTCCATTTTTCAGGATCGTCTCTGGGATTTTTCGAATTTGAAATTTCCAATATTTGGGCATCTAATCTACTTGTTATAGTACCTGGAGTTTGAGCTGATGGCTGAATTTCTTTACTCCATTCAGTGACAACATCGAGGGCTTCAGCATGTGAAGAATCTTTTTTAGGCGTTCCACGCTGTCCTCTGGTACAAGAATCATTTTAGGTGCGTGCTCCATTCTTATACAAAAGCTGAGATGAGCGCGCTCGTCAGATGACACAATAGCATGGGTAAATATGAACCACCTTGCTGATTAACGATTGTTTCGTTACTACTTGACCTTTGTTTTCTATCGGTAAGCTTTCCCAAAAGTTTCCATGTTTGCACAATTTTGATTTCTCGCAAGTTTTCAAAGGAATCCTCCCGTGTAGGAACTTTAAAAGACACTCGCAAATGCAACGAATTAATCTTTGTTCGAGTTGTGTATTATTACTCGTCGTAGCCTGATGCGTGAATGGGAGGGTGTAATAACGCTGTATTCTTTACTCGAAGTGACTTGCGAACAGCGCCACTTTCAGAACTTCTCGTTGCCATCACCCAGGAAACGACTGGTATCACCGAGTGGTGATGCTCCTCCTCCTTTTATATTGCCATCCTTCCGCGGAATATAATCATAATGACAGGGGCCCCTGGGGAATATATTGGTACGAAAGCTACAGTTTCCGAGAGTCGATTGTTTCCAATCTAGCAACAAATAGCCATGAGGCGTCGACGTCACATCAAAATACGTACCTTGCAGCAATTTTGGATCCTGTGGATATATTTGGGGGAGCCAAATGATCAATCTGCGCACGAGCACCCGAATTTTTAAATACGACGATCGAATTTGTATTCAGTGAAATGTCTCTGATCGTTTCCTTGATGCAATAAAGTTTAAGATAGAAGCATGACTCTGAGATTTTTATGATGACTTCCTTTTGTGAATAAATCAACTATTGCACGATACGAAGATTCATGCTTTAAATCGTCCATGGCCACTCACTTTGGTTTATTATGATCAAAATCTCCAGATCTTGGTAAACCTTCACGAAATTCGATAAAAGTTTCATCAAAATCCGAACATACATACTGCCATTCAGCGTAACAAAGCATTACTTTTTCAATTTGTGTATCTCATATTTGCTTAATTTCGTTCAAAAACGTTTTAACAAAAAATGTTTTCCACAACCCGTGGGATCGCATATAATTGCAGTAAAAGGATGTTTCCACTTCATACCCATATTGCCTTCTGATTACTTATTCTCAAAACGTCATCATTTTATACAATTTTATGATCTGAAAAAAATATCATGGATTTGGAAATGGTAGAGCGGGAGTGGCGTACTGCGCTTGCGTTGGGGATGCTAAGTGGGCCTGTCTATTGTTGGGCAAGGATGATGCGCGTGGGCGGGGGCAGGTAACAAGGTGATGAGGCGCAATAGCCCGTTGTGGCGCCAGTAGTAAACCCACAGACTTTTCCCAAAATAGCCCGAGTTTTTTCACCTAGCTGCAGTCGCCTTATAACTGTTCCGAATGTCGAATTCAAACGATTGAGCGGGGCCCAGGGGTTCTTCTGAAAGAAATACTGCACCTCCAGAGGGTTAATTCGATTGGATGGAGCGTTGCGATCTTGAGTTAATCCGTGATTTTTCAATTGAAAATATTTTTAATAGGGATTTATTCGAAAATTTCTCTTCTGAGCTCTTTATTATTCAATATGATGGTAGCGAAAATGTGATGAGTGATCCTAAGGATTTGGAAGCTGTTGAAGAGATTAATCCAGATTTACCAGATCAACAGAATGGTGAGTCTCTAATTGTAGGCCACTTATAAAACAGAAAAAAATTTCTACAGATATATGTTTTTCATTCAAGAACAATAAACTCAATTCCAGATGAACAAAATGGCCGCGATGAAGAGATCGAAGCTCTACCGTCAGCCTTCAGGCCCATACGACGATCGTGCCCGACACTTCCACGTTTCAAACTCAACACACATGTGATAGAATTTGCCATCAACCTGAAGGCCGTAACCCGACCAACTGGTTTCAAGAAGCTTTTCCCGATGTGTATAATGAAAATACTGAGGCTGGAGGATGCTTTATGAATTGAATGTGCTATACATTGAATTCTTTTAACATGCAGAGATAATGCATGGATAAGCCGACGTGCGATCAACGGTTATGCGTTTTACGATTTACGGAATCTTGTGAACTCTATCGCGCAGAGCGCCAACGTGTTGGACTGTGCCGATATGTTTTCGATCAATCTTCATGTGGCTGAAGCTCCGGTAGGTGAAGGTTTTTTTGAAAACGATATGAAAAGAGGGGTGAGTAGAAAATGTATTTTCCACATTTTGAATGAAGATGGTTTGTGCCTAGCCCCATCACTTTTTGTAGCTGAAGCACATGGCGAAAAGGTGAAATCTAGTGCGGTTAGGGATAAGATACATAAGATATGGCAAGCCAGATGACAATGCAAGGGTAGAATGCAGCGTAAGGAAGGCAAAAGTGTAATTCGAATGGCAAGAGTCATGGGTCCTGACGAGGGTTGTGGTCTACAGGAAATCGGTCAATGTCAACGATACTGGGCTGAAAAGGGATGACTTATCAAGGGTTATTCCCTCAAGAGAAAGGGACAAGATCACCCTGTACCCTGCAACAGTACACCTGAACTGATTAACAGAAAAATACCCGTCCGATATACCCTGCCGATTGTGTATTGTCCAGAAGAGAAACACTATGAGCCAATCCAAAATTTACCTTTTTTCTTGGGCGTTAAATATTATTACGAACATTGTAATAAACCTTACACTACGCAAGGCCATGTTTGTGATAAAACTTATGACAGGTGCTTATATAAAACTCCGTGACTCTACAATTGTTGATAACATAGTGTGTGACGATTGTAATCAAGAGTTTCACGGTCAATTGTGCTTCGAAAACATCAGAGAGCAGAGTCTTTCAGTGGAAATAATCCCATCATCTCTCGGAACATAAATCTGTGTAATCAATGCACTACGAAAATCGATCGTCGCAAAACTTAGAATCATGTGTGTCATAAGTATTCTTGCAACGGATGCGAGAAGGATGAAGATATTTTTCATTTGTGGTATCTGTCCACCTTGAAGTGTAAGAAAAAGTGGACTTTGAAACTTGTGGCCTTTGTTTTCTATGTCTTTCAGACCCGATACGCGTAAACGGTCATTATACCTCAGGGAGGATATCGGTTAGGGAAAATGCAGTCGAATATAGCAATTGAATGGCTCCTGTGGCGTAAAAATTGCAAGCATCATTGATTAATACATGCCGGACGAACTCGTGAACACAGAACGATCTCAGGCCACCGTCTCGATGGTTTTTGGAAGGATGGCGAGAATAATAATAAGAAATGTGCATATCAGTTCCAAGGGTGTTATCGGCACGGCTGCCCCCAGTGTTTTAAATTCAATAGAGATAAAGAGTGGAGTTACAAGGATACACTAGAGAGTCGGTATGAGAGAATAGGGGCCACTATACCGAATTGCAAAACTCGGGTTATGAAATCATCGAAATGTGGGACTGCGATTTTATTTGTCAAAAAAAGACTGATCGTGCGTTGTCAAATTTTATGGAAAACATTGATCGGCAGATGTTTTTTGCACGGGATAGATAGTCCGATGCTTTTTTCGAGGGGCGAACACGAAATATCCTAACACATAATGATGCATAAGAGAATGATAAAATTCGCTATGTCGATGTAGGTTTGTGATATCCATACGTTTTAAAGACTGCGATTTTTATTATTGGTCATCCCACTATCCATGTGGAGCGTGATTGTCAGCTTATATGCCCCATTAATAATATTTCAAGAATAGAAGGTCTTGTGAAATGTTGCGTTTTACTCCCTCATCAATCATTTCACCGTTTTACGTGCGAAGGCACATGGAATGTTGCGGTTCCCTCTCTGTCGATCATGCTACGATGATCTTGTACAAGGCGATTGCCCTCATGATGATTCTGCTGATCGTGCATTTTTGGGAATAAGAGTCGCCCCAGAACTTCGTGAAGCGGTAGAAGAAAACTACCCTGTATGACCCTGTGACGCGAACAGGCGGAGAATTTGGCGGATACATTAACACTTTTTTTTTAAATAAAAAAGAGGCGTCGGATTGGCTTTCCGGGTCTGTAGATGACGAATTAAATGAATGATATATTGCCGAAAATGAGACGCTAGAAGGTATAAAACTTGACAAGGGTAAAAATCAAAAGAATACTGCATTCAGAGCAGTAGCAAAACTTTGTTTAAAGTGTCTCTGGGGTAAATTTGCGGAGAGAGAAAACTTAACAAAAAAGGCGATAATTCAAATATATGAGGAATTTGCGAACATAATGTTGAATCCTGAAATTGAAGTGACAAGACTTGTTCCTGACGATAACGACACACTCTCTTCATGTCCTGGAAACATTAAAACGACCCTGCGGAAATGTCGACCAAGGCTAAGGTTGTTATTGCAGCTTATACAACAGCTCCGGCCCGTCTAAAATTATATTTTTATCTAGAAAACCAACAAGAGCGTTTTTTTGTATTATGATATAGATTCGGTTATGTACGTGATGTTTCTACATCTAATTATTCATTTAATATCGACTGTTTTTAAAAGTCCCTTGCAGTGTTTGCATTTGCGCGCGCGCGGAGAGCCTCCTCGCGTCAGGAGCCCCCAACGTGATTACCGACCCCAACGCTGAGGTCGAAACCGTCGATTCTGACACGGGTTTGTGGCCTTTCATATTTTCAATTGAAAATCGAAGTTTTAAAAAACCCCATGCCGTGAAAATGAAAATTAATTCGATTTTTAAGAAAAAATGTAATTGGGGGATAAAATAAAGTTTAAACAAGAAAAGAAGACCCCACTATTTGCAATCTATTTCCAAAATTCCTCCCTTCAAATTTTCTTTTCCCTCCAATTCCTATGAGCCTTGATAATTTAAAATAAGCGAAGTAAATGTTAGGGTATATATATTTTTTTAAAAAAGAGAAGATTGTTCTATATTCAAAACATTTTTCATTCATTCCAAAGAATGTTAAATCTAAAATACATTTTCGTTTTTTAATTATGATTTTTTCTCATTTCTATTTTATAATTCAACCGAAGGGAAATAAATTTAGGCCTTGAGGAATTATGTTATACTTATTCCCTCTCGGCTGAGTCACCAATAGTGAGGGAATTTTCCCGTTCAATTTATTTATATTGACGGGGAAGGTCTGCAACAATAATTAGGAAAAATGGGAGCAAAAAATAAGAACTCGGGTGGAATTTGAGTGTTATAAATAAATTTAATAGAAATCACTACTTCTTTTATGATTTTTCATCACACAATAATTCAGGCCTGTTTGGATAATGTTCGCGGAAAGGGGGTAAATCTTACAAGCCTGTGACATACCCAGGAATCTACGTTAATCAAAAAAAGGGGAGATTCTAATACTATTGAAGAAATGAGGGAAGAAGTTAGGGGAACGATTAATTTTATAGTTAATGAGAAAGAAAAACTAGGGCGCGGAAAAATACAAATAAGCAGAGGGACTTTATTTATAAAAGAAGGGCTTACCGTTCGAGGGAGGTTATTTCAAGGAAATAGGGAAATATATATTGTAATTTGGGACGGGAAGAAAATATAAGGGGGGCACTCACAGTTCCAGGGAATTCGACAATCTCCAGGTAGTCTCCCGGATGATCGTTGTTGGCACTTCTCCACTTCTCAATTCCAGAATATCTCAATTGTCTACTCCACCGGTTCCCTTCTCTCCATAGGTTCTACTTTCTTCTTATCTTCCTTCCAAAAGCCCTCTTCTTCTCGTGCCAAAATTCCTCAACTTTTCTCTGTAAATAAATCTCAACTCTTTCCGGGGATATCCCAGGTAGGGATTTACTATTGATCCATACTTGCTTGAAGGCTAACCTAGTTTGGGCGACCTCGGATACCAAGCTTGGATCTAGCTTGGCTAATCCTCATTTTGTAACGCTAATCCGAGCTCGAACGCCCAGCTTGGCCCTAGCCTGTATATGGCGGGTGCAATGGAGGGTGGTGTACAAAGTTGGACGACCCTTGGTTAATCCTTGATTTAAAGTTTCAGTTTGTTTGTCACAAATTAGTATTTTTATTATGAAAAATTGAGTATCAAATAATAACAGTACATTTCTGAGATATGTTATAGGAAAACTACCACTTTAGTACTGGTAGAACACTTAGACTGTACAATTTAAAGGAATCTAGAACATAAAAATTATTATCTTGGTTTTTTGTGAAATTTCATTTCGTGTAGCTTTGCGGCGCTCTGCACATCCTCCTTTACGATGACGCCAAAGTGCCAGAAATGAACTTGTTGCTGATTGGATTTTCAATTCCGCAGACTTTCCTTCGTAACTCTGCTCAACTACGTGGGCAAGTCAAAATTAGGCTAAAGTCTGAGAAAAAACAATTTAGGCATTTAGAAAAGACGTTCGTATAAAGTTGAAGGATAAAATTGAAATCAAAATAACTAGGTAAATGTAACATGCAAGATGTTAAAAGCGTCAACACACCTTTCATGCAACGAAATGATATAGCGGCGCTAAAATACCATCCAAACCACTATAATGTTATTGCACATCCTTCTTTCTTAATCCCAGCAAAATTGCTTTCACTGTCTTCTCAGATTTCTGAGTCCCTTGTGCCAAAATTTTCATCACTCGCTTCTGTAAAATTAGCAAAGATATTAACAGACATTTTTGATTCGGACCACTAACTGTTTACCTATACACCGTAGACATTAAACCGGAATTCTATGCAGGTCTGTACTTATAAAAAAATAGATTCCTATCCTGCATCGAATACTCCTCTACTTTCGAGAAAATAAGGGCCACGATTCGACTGACGTGGCATAAACGATCTTAAAATTCTGCAAAATACATGAATTACTATAAATTCAATTATTCAACAACCACCAAATACTTTTGACACAGCAATAAAATTGAAATTTTCCTACATGTGTATGATATCCTTTATAAGGGAAATTCTCTGGAGAATATTCTGGAATCAGTGTTTTCTTAAATCGCTCAGTTTAACGTCACGGGTTCACGTTCGCCGTAATTGAACTATTTTCCATTTTTTATACTCTGTGACGTAATTTCCTGGGTTCACGGAAAACCGCAGTCCACTACGAAGCCCTTCCACGCCAACACAACCCTAATACGAACAATATGTTGAGCGCCAGGTTATTACCAGAACGACCACTAGAACGAAACACGACCGAAATTCCAAACTGTCTCGTACTCAAGTCTCGAAGCTCGAACGGTTGACCCCTAGGTCAAGCGGTGAATGTTGTACAGGTCCCTGTACGAGCTTAGACTAGAAAAGGGACTAAGTGACCAGGTCGGCAAAAGCAAGAAATATTTAAACATTCTGGCGGGGAAAATCACAACTTAATGTTGCTTTCACAAGCTTAGACCGTCCCATGACGGTTCTTCTAACCCCCGGTATTTTCCATTTGTTCCTTATTCTTACAAAATAGACAGACTCTAATCTTTACATCACTCACAATCATCAGTGAACAAATGAATAAACAAATCACGGCAATTCCTAGTCAACGAAGTTAAAATTAATAAAAGTCAAAATACGTAAAATCAAGAATGTCACTGTTTAACATTATCATGTGAATCGGACATCACACGGACCAATTGAAAAATGAACATACGGCTTCGTAACAGATAACGCTGGCGACTCAGTGACATGTAAACACCGAAAATCTGAGACAAAAGCCAGCGAAACTGACCAAGGTCACGAGACCCTAAATAATACCTTTCAAGGTCCTTCAGATAATAACCGACAGCGAGAGCGTTCATCTAATACCCATCGATCAGGCGCTACTCAAAATAATTCTAAATTTCACACCAATTATTTATCACAGAAAACTCCCGTAAACTCTAACACCATTTCAATCAGTCGCGAGACTGATAATTCAAAACGATCGAACATAGTTTCGGAATATCTAGAACTCCATTACAATTAACCCAGTCGCAAAACAGAAATCAGAAATGATCAGACACAATGATTTCTGCATAAAACCCGTCAAAGGCCCGCGACAAAAGTAACGAACATAACTAACATAACGCCCATAACGAGAGAGCGATTTCACTGATCGGAGCGACCAGGACTCTCTGATGATTTATTGATCTCGCAAATTAATAGTCCTCAAGGACCCAATAAAATTGATCAAAATCACGAGTCCTGATGACTCTCCATATTATTATAACAAAGTTCTGAGGTCGAAGCCACCGTGCTCATCAAACTCCTCCTTGGCGTTAATCACCATTTCCAGTCCTCGGTCCTTCCAATTGTCCCTCCAGACTCTCCAGGAACTCGAAAACGCCGTCAAGGAGTTATACCAAAGCTCGAACACGTCCTGCTTCGATTCCCCAAACTGTCGGCTGAACGGGTTCCACAATTTAAGCGAACAGCCTCACGCCAAAACCACCAAACGGGAAGTGAGGCTCGTTTCCCCAGCGTAACCACGCTGGACTGTGGAAACGCGGTAACGACGCCCATTGGTCGCCGGTCTCATGCACTCCATCAATGACGATCCAGTTCCCTAAACGTTACTAGATCCCATGCCTGATCTCGCAGTATCACCGCATGCGCAGTATCCATTAACTACTTCATTCCTCCAAAATTACTTTCACTACTTTTCTCAAAAATCCCATCATCCTTCCATAATTCGAAAGATGAATTTTGGAATCTCCTGGTGCTTCAATACCCTCAATAGCAGCTACTTTTCAATATTCATAGTTTTCAGCTCTCCCCTCCGATTGCGAATCCACCGGCCTCACGTGTTTCCAAATTCCCCAGAGTAGTCCGTGTTACGTCCCAATCGGTCACCCAAATAGTCTCTATATATAGGTACGCTGCTCTCTTTTACAAAATTGGATGTAATACGCGCGAGTCTTCCAAAAATCAACTCGTGAGGAGTAAAACCCGTCGATTCGTGAACTGAAGTGTTGTATGAAAACATTGCATACTTCACCCATGTGTCCCAATCTCGATTTTTCGTCAATAAAATTCTTTAAATATTCAGTCAAAGCTAAGTGACTTCTCTCAAGAGATCCGTTAGTCTGTGGGTGGAAGGCCGTGGTTTTCAATTGTTGAATTTTAAATAATTTTGCCAGATGTTTCATAGCTTCGCCAATAAAATTCGAACCCTGATCTGTTAAAATTGCCTCAGGACAACCGAAAATACAAATGAAATTCTCCGTGAAGGCTTTTGCGATATTGATGGCTTTTGTTTCAGCCACGGGTACTGCTAATGAATATTTTGTTAAGTTATCCTGAATGGTTAAAACATATCTATTGCCTGTTTCGGTAATTGGTAGGGGACCAACGATGTCAAGTGCAATTTTCTCAAATGCAGTTTGGGGAGTGTCAGTTACAATCATGGGTTGCCTGGTTTTGATTCGAACTAATTTGTTTTTCTGACACGTGATACAATTTTTTATATCACTCTGAATTTATGGCTTCATTTTCTCCC
Organism: Diachasmimorpha longicaudata; assembly: GCF_034640455.1. NCBI lineage: Eukaryota > Metazoa > Arthropoda > Insecta > Hymenoptera > Braconidae > Diachasmimorpha > Diachasmimorpha longicaudata. The sequence continues at coordinate 4,738,986 of NC_087225.1, read as the reverse complement.
AAAAATATCTTCGTCTAATTCGATCATAGGTTTTCACAACCCCTTTATGGCCACCGACCACAGACTCATGCATCTCTTTAATTATTCTCTCTGGTTTTTCAACTTCCGGAATTCCTGTTTGATTTAACTAAACTGTAACGTGATAACCTTGAGAAAATGTTTTTTCTAGGTACATTTTAATGTTACCCCACGGAAGTTTATCAAGCCCATCACCGGTTCGCGCGATTCTAACAGTTTTGACGTCAAAATAATCCATCGTTTCCTTGAGTGTCGCGATACTAAGGCTAGTATTAGCTAAAATAGCTTTGTCTTTGACCCAGTCCTTAATTACAACCAGGAAAATGTGAAAATTTCCATGTTTAAAAACAACAACATCACCAATCTCAGGTTTGTCTTTCGGAAATTGATCTTTATCAGTGAGGTTTCGAATTAAGAGCTCTTGAAAAACGGGGGTTCTCGACTTGAAATCAGCAGAAACAAACGTTGCGATGTTATCTTTTTTCATAAAGATTCCATCTCGGGTTTCACTAAAAACGTTCAATGGAATTCGGCGTTTCACTCGTTTTCCATGTTTAATAACTTTTCCTGCGTCGGGAGTATTTATTACTTCTTCGTCTGAAGAGCTCAGCTGATCGTCATAGTCACTGAGATCATTCGAGAAATTATCTTCATCAGGAAAGTCTGGGACAAGGGTTTTTGCGTCTGAATTCGAATGAAAAATATGATCAGTACTTCGCGTATGCAAAATCGGACATTCCTCGCAAACACGATCACTTTCATTGGGATTTTTCTCCTTATTCGATATTACGTGTGACCCACTTCCCTTAGATCCCTCGTGTGTTAGTATTTCATGCTGTTTTTCGATTATCGTTCGTAATTCGTTTGGATCATGCGTGCACGTCTTTTTCCGATTCGTTTCGTTAATAAGCATGTCGTCTTTGCTCCATGCTTCCGGGCCCGGACAATAAACCAAGAATCCATGGTTCAACGTTCTAGGGAAAGGGGAAAACTCGGGTAAATCAGCGATCTCCATGGCCAAGGATGTGTCCTCTCAGTCAACAGGTCCCTGAACCATGGGGGTCTGCTGATCTTGAAAGACTGCTTTTCCCTTTCCATTACTGGGTGGAGTAAATCCTCGCTGGGAGTCGATACTTTCAACTGAGTTAAATGGACCACTCGGATGAGGATTCACTCCCGATTTATCAACTGAGTCATTTCGTTCGTTGAAATGAAATTGCGAAGACGTTTTTACTGGGTCACTTCGTTCAGTGAGATAAATTTCGATATCATGCTTTGATTGTTTATTCGTGTTATCGTTTGAGTGTATCCTTGGGAAGTCAAGTAACTCATTTGCAACTAAACTCTTCGTAAATTTGATTTTTGCTATTGATAATTTTTCTAGCCCCTCCGATAACTCTATCGGATTACGTGGAAAAGCATCAGCGTTGGCATTCAATCGTCCCGGTTTAAAGATCACTTCGTATTGATATTCTCTAATTAACAACGTAAAGATAAGCACGAAAATGCTTCACAGCGAAAACTATGGCATATAACTCTTTCTCTATCACCGAATAATTGAGCTCAGCTCCTCTCAACAACCTTGAGGCATATGAAACAGGTAGGTCCGATCCTATTTTATCCTGACTGAGGACGGCTCCGAGGGCATAATGCGAAGCATCTGTTGTAACTATGAAAGTGCTCTTGAAGTCGGGGAACTGAAGGATAGGTTCTTTACATAAAAGGTCTCGTAAATGCTCAAACGCGTTTTGACATTCGATGCTCCAAACGAAAGTTGCATTTTTCTTCAGTAATTGGGTCAGTGGGCGAGAGATTCGTGCTAAATTGGGGATGAAACGCCTGCAATACCCGATGAGACCTAGAAATTCTTTGATATTTTTTACAGTTTTTGGGACGGGAAATTCCTTCACAGATTTTACTTTTCCGGGATCTGGAGTGACTCCCTTATCACTCACAATGTGACCCAGATAGGCAACACTAGTTTGTAAAAATCGGCACTTATCAACCTGCAACGTCAATCTACTTGTTCGGAGTCTCCCCAATAATTTACCGAGTTTTCTCTCATGGTCCTCCAAGGATGATGCATAAACAACGATATCATCTAAATAAACAAATAAGTCCACACCTTGGAGGCCAGTAAGCACTTGATCCATCAACCGTTGGAATGTTGCTGGTGTATTTTTTTTAGACCAAATGGCCTTCTCGTATAGTGATAGTGTCCGTTGGGGGTAGAGAAAGCAGTTTTGATTTTGTCAGTCTCATCCATAGGGATCTGATGGAAACCAGAAGCAAGGTCAAGGACCGAGAAGTCCTTTGTACCTCCCAATTGGTCCAAAATGTCAATTATGTTCGGGAGAGGGTGAGCGTCGGAAATAGTTTTTTCATTTAAATTGCGAAAGTCTATGACCATATGCCACCTTTTGTTGCCAGCTGAGTCAGCTTTCTTTGGCACAATCCAAATCGGGGAATTATAAGGAGAAGATGAGGGTTCAATAATATTTGACTCTAATAATTCTTTAATTTGTTTTTGAATTTCCTCTTTGTGGATTTGAGGAAATCTGAACTGTTTTGTAGAAATCGGGATGTCATCTGTAGTGGGGATTCTGGGCATCATGACATTCGTGCCCTGTAAATGATCGCCCGGGAGCTGGACTTGATAAAGGAATTTTCTGAAAATCCTGAGTACATCCGTGTGATATCCCAACATGTTACGTCCAATGTTACATATCACATCCATGTGATATCCCGACATTAACTTTAGAGATGGCGCTATAGATCGTCCGATTAAGTCCGCGAAATTTCAATCAGGTCTAAATAATTAAAATTATAACACGTAATTCAGAGTCGAGAATTGAGGGAGACAAATACAATGAACAAGGGAAAACAATAAATTCTTAGTGAAAATAAGCTGTTGATGGGATTTTAGACTTGAGTGTTTGGGTCTGTGATTTGTTAGAATATTTTATGGGTTTCCAAATTCTTGTGGAGTAAACATTTTTTCTAGGTGTCAAATTTGGGGGTCGGATTTATTTGACAAGTTACGTTCCTCACTCGACACGATCTCAAGTTCTGTTTATATCAGCCGTTTTACGGCCTCATGTGCGCAACACGTGTGGCGCCCTTTGTTCATTGTGTTCGCCTGGTTGATGCCCTGGAGTCCCTCCAAGACGAAAACCAGCGACGCAAAATACTCCCCTTTTCTCCTTTTCACTTCTCCGTTTTTCTTTTCCCTTTTCTCAGGGCCTAGTTTGCGTGCGCAACCTTTAGATTAGTGGGGTTTGTTAGACCCAACCCTTGGAAGCTTAAGTTTCGGATAAGTCAGTTCCTGGTCAAGCCTACTGCTTGCTGTTTCTCTCTTCAATTTGATTAGTTCACAAGTATTGAGTTTATTTTTAGATCATTTGCAATCTTGAATTTAATAAAATAAAGAGTGTTCAGTTCTCCCTAAATCATCAGTGTCTACGTTATTTCATTTATCCTACGCCACATAAATAATCCTCAATTATTGAATTAAATCTCGATGGAGTGCTCATCAGAGCTTTGGCGGTCAACGTTCCCACACTCAAAACTGGCGCTAAATTTTTGAATTGGCGCGAGTGTTCCCCCTAGTTACATAGTTGGAATGATTGGGACGTAACTGTTGTGTAGAGATTCTTCGCAATTTGACTTCCCTAGATAACTCCCTAGTGGCGCTTATGTTTCGCGGGAAATTAATAAATTCATTAATAGATGTCGCACCTTAATTGCGAAATTGCTACAAATATGGAAATGTTCTACCCCAATAACAATAATAATATAAAAATAGAATATTCCAAATGTTCCAAGCCAGGAATTTTTATACAACGAGGACAACCGTTATTGTTTAATAGTGTCCTCTCATAAATGGAAAATTGCCTCCCAAAGTATTCCCTTCTCAAAAATTCCCAATTATAGAAATTGTAAAGCCCTTTCTTCTCCACGTCTAGAAGGTCTCTAATCCCCTCTTATATGTTTCTTGGGGCTCTTACCCTATCATAAATCCCGCTGTAAACTTTCTCATTTCCTCTGAACTCAGTTTTATCACGGAAGACTCCCTGTCCCAAATAAGCCTCGCTAATAATTATCGACCCTCTTAATGAGCCTGGACACTGCTTAGAGTCCAGATTCTTGAGGAACGCTCGTTCTCTCTCTTTTACTATCAACCTCCAGATGCCTACCCCTCTTCTACACCCGAAAGCACGTGACCTCACCCCCTCATGCTCCCAGGCCCAAACTTTCCCCTCTCTTTTCCTCTGAGAACGCTTACTACCCCCCCCCCCTTTCCTGTAGACGTTGGGTCCTACGTCAAGAGACAGCCCTCTAGATTAATTTAGCGTCGTGATTGGCTCCCTACTCCGTTTAGGGGTTGAACGTAGAATTAGTATTATTTTTAAGCAAAATTTGTACAACAAAAAGGGATCTCTCTCTCGTCTTCGACTTCATCGTGAACGGTTGTTCTGAATTTGGTAGTTGTGAAGTGCATATTAAACTCAGATCCAAGTGGAACCCAAAAACTTTGAAAGTGTTAGAAATTATTTTCAAACCTTCCCGCTTCCAGTGAGCAGAGTGCTTTAGCGCTCCACGGGCGACTTACCCGACACCCTTCGCGATAAATAAAAACTGAAAACCCACACACAACATAACATCCGTGTTATGTCCTATCAATATCACCAGTAGGACAGTGGTGCCATTGAGAATATTTAGCGCCAAACTTTCAATGTGGATTCTTTAGCCGCTAAACCTCTAATGAGGACTCCATCGAAGTCTATTTCTCCAGGTTGAGGGTAATTGAATTATTGGGTAATTCAATAATAAATTAATAACACAACTGCTCAGAAGAGCATACTAACACTTTTATTTGGTAAAAACTAAATATAAATTGGATCCATATACAAAAATTATTCTTATAACTGATCCTTATTAAGCTCTTGAAAACTAATTGAACTGACTAATGGAGAGAAGCTGCTAGCAGACTCCACTTCATAATAGAACTAACTTATCTCAACTTAAACTTCTAAGGGTTGGCTCCAGTAACTCCCACCAGTCCCCAAAAGTGGCGCACGCAAGTCCTCCTCTTGGAAATTTTTACATTTCTCCCTATACAATCAAAACAATGAACAATGGATCCCACATGTGGCAAAGATGTAATCCAAAACTGCTTTAAAATAAACAGTGCTCAAATTTTACGACTTGGGACCGTGACCGTTGACTTGACTTTTGTCGTCACGTTTTAGCTTTACAAATAACAGCCTTTATCCAGTTTTGAGGATAATAAATTAGATTGAAACTCAAAAACTTGAGATTTATGTCTTCGTGCAACGGTTTTTCTCACGACAGTTAATTTATTCATCCCTTTTTCATTGTTTGTCCTTATGGTGATTCTTTTAGATTTTTTCCAAAACTTTCCAACGACATTGAAATTTCATCTTGAAATAATAACTCAAATACTCGTGGATTAAAATGGTCGATCAATAGCCCCATCTATTTTATTCACCCCCAGGACATCACATCCGATAACTGGCGACACCTGGGGCTCTCTTCCGTAGTCCACCGCCACGTCACGGGCCCGAAGAGTCTCGACGTCCGTAGGAGTTCCCCGAAGTATCCCGAAGCTTTTGAGGATACCAAAACGTCAGTCCCACGATGTTGGCGGTAAATTCAACGCAGCAATCGACACGTATACAATCATAAATAAATTAATCAATGCTAATACTTCTCCCTTGTGCTTTCCCTGTCGGTGACTTCTCGTCGGGTTATTCTCATTCGTTAACCTACTCGCAGAACGGTCGACTAAGAAAGTCTTTGGAACGGAAATATCATGTTACAACTCTAATAAATAAATTGTCTCATAATCACCTCGGTAATAAGGGATTCGTAAAAAATATATCGAAAAATTCAAAGAAAAATCGCGGTTAAGTCATGGAATTAGTTCAACTTACCAGAATTTCCTGTTTTTCCGATGCTGAATCAGGGGTTACAATATCCCTCTCAGCCTTGGGATCCAACATTTCTTCGAACACTTCGAAATTCTCTAAAGTGGCTCTGGGGATTTCGACACCCAATTGAGTTTTTGCCAAAGACTCACTATTGTTGTGTGGTGGTAGACATGAAATTGAACTTTCTAAATCCTACTTACTTTGTGGTGACTGTGTCGCCAGTATACCCCATCAACTCGATGGGAAATCCCTCAAACGAGTCTAGCCCTGGACCTGACCCTCGTAGGCTAATTACCTACTCGACCAGCGCCATTCCCATCATTAGTTTGGGGAACACCCAAAACCCTGGTCATTTATATCTAGGAAATGACCCAGAAAACCATTATTAGAGACTGGGGAACACCCCAGAATCGGCGCATTCCTAATCCTAGATCAGAGATCCCAAAACATTCCCTTTCTTACACTTTTCCTTTAAAAGCCCACACTTTTCCCGATCATATTCAGTCGCTCTCCAACCTACCTTGGACACTCACGTGCTCTCCAACTTATCGTGGACACACACCGCCCAAGAGAGGGCAAGCCAACCCTAAGGACAACTCTCTGTATCGTGTAGGACTTAATAAATATTTGATTATCACGCCGGCGTACATCTTCTTTCATCACCTGCTCAACCCCACAACTTCACGAATTTTCGATAAGAAAAAGTAGAATTAAACATACCATTAGCGGATCAGTTTTTCCTGTATTACGTAGTGATTACATTCGGTTTTGCTATTGGAAATGGGATAAAGGTTCAATAATGAAAAGTGTGAATTCTGTTTTATATCATTTATTTTATATGCTATAAAGGCACGACCGGTCTGCTTCGTTTCCATAAACGAACTAACTAATAGAATAAAGGGATACAACACCCTGGACCTGATGACTCTATCATGAACAATGGTCCCACTCATGCATCTCTGTATACTGTGACGTAATTTGAGGAGGTTCACGGAACCCTCCGTCCGTTCGCCCGCCCTCTGGCACCTTAACCCCTCAAAAGAGGAAACAAATACAACCACTCTAGGTTGGGCGCCAGGTCATTATACGGAATGACCTCCGTGATGTAACTCCTTCTCCCTTCTGCAGCCTCGAATTCTTCGGCGCTCAGTGCGGAGAGTTTCAATCCACCGAAGCTGGAAAAGGGAATGCATCTGGGGGTGTTCAGAAAAAAAAATTTTTTTAAAATAAAGGCACACTCGAGTAATTTGGCGGGGAGCACAACATTGAATAATCATTCATCAGTAGTCTCGATATAAAACAAAAATCATTGTGTAGTTGAAAATAAAATGCCCTTAAATTAATGCCGGGGAATTGACGACCCACCGGAATGAGTTTCAAGTCCTGTCTTCGGAATACAATTGGTGTCAAGAAATTCGGAAGTCGACAATAGACGATAAATAAAAAAAAATTGAAACAAAATAAATTAAACAATCACGATCGAACGTCAACGCAGTAGTGAAACGGATAAATACCCTTGAGTCTCGCGACTCGAATTAATATTGTTAAATAGACAGAGAATATAAATCGCAAGAAGTGGGCTAGTAAACCCACTTGCCGCTAGTCGGAACTTTAAATAAACAATTGGTCGGAACGGCCGTAACTCCAAAGATTTGTCAAATACTTGATGACTGGAAACAATACAATTCGGTGAATCTCCAAACTCCCAAGGCAAAGGAGTGTGATACCAATACACAAGACGACCCAAACAAGGGCGAGGTCACGCAACCTTCACATTCCTCAGCCGACTCCCTAGTGGCTCGAGCTAAAATAAATCCTAATCTACGGTTGATAATTTTCCTCAACCAAAATCCACAGTTACAGTTCTCTTATCAATTTTTAATTTTAAATACGATACCGGCAAGGGAGACAGTCAGTGTTACACTAATCGGAATGGCCAGAGATTCGGTGAGGGAATGCCAAAACGGCAGTCCTTCAGGACTCAGACGTCCGGGACGTCTCAAACAAATTCATTCCCCGGGAATCTCTGCACACGAAATGTATTCGAATTAGTAAAAAAGATCTTTAAAGCCAATAAATGCCTTGTATGAGTAGGCGCCACCACGCTCACCGGATGTCCTGGGATTCCAGCACTTTCTCCGTAGCACTTGGGGAAAATTACGCACGTGCCCACTCACAGGCCCACCAAAGGGGAAGTGTCCGTACAGCACACGTGCGGTACGCAACAGGTCCCTCTCGCCTTTGCCGATGGGAGGGAAGGGGGTGGTGGCGTCATCATCCACCAATCACAACTTTTCAGGAACGCGCGACAGGTGCCCAGCGTCGCTCCGCATGCCCCCTTGACGCGTAACGCAGGCGCCCTTAGCCCTGGACGCAGCTCTGCCCTGTTAGCGCAGGCGCCTGTAGTCCTGGCGACGACTCTGTGGGCTGGTCCCGGGTGGTTCTTCCAGAACCTTTTGCCCGCATCCGGTGCCCTCCCCTCGGGGAATCCTTCCTCTCCTCCCCTTGAGCTTCCATCTCTACTAGCTGGACGCTCCCCACCATCGGTCCTGGCCATTCATCCCGTAGAGCCTGAGGACATCTCTCGGGTAGCCCTCGGATCTACTGCCGATGCTCTCGGGGTCACTCGGATCCCTCGCGGGAGCGTAGTGGCGCGGACATCCCTTGCTCGCCAGTCACCCAAAAACAAAAAAAAACATCTCCCCAGATACTCCCGCCCTTCTCTCTCCCCGAACTCCTACCACTGGAGGTGACTTCCCGTCTGGTGGAAGTCTCCAAAAAACCCGCGAAACAGTCGAGGATCCGTGACGGTTAAAATACCACGTCACAATACATTCAGAAAACAGAGCACCTACATCACCTCCAAAACTTCCTAGAATTATTTCTCATAAAAATATTTTCATACAAAGATCCATTCATTCCATTCAAAAATTAAATTTGTCAAACGTATGAAATGTAAACTCCAACATTTGCCATTCCAGTTTTCTGTCTCCTTTGGTTTGTGGAAATTTCCTAGAACAAACTGCAGAAATCGTTGTTTGTGCATCAGTACATGGTTGTATTGCAGTGCAAGTATTCAACTGAGACGTGAGGATCATCACTGCACTGTCATCTTCGTCTTCACTAGCTTCAGCTATTGGTTTTAAGAAGTGCGAGTTGTCAACATACGTGCAGCACGTTTCTTTGAAATTATAATTTTTTAGCTTTCATTACAATCAGACGTATTGGATTCAGTATCTAAATGTTTTTTGTACAACCGTTTGAGTCTTCAGTGAGCTTGTCCGTCATTATCTATAACCGATAAATCCACCATAAATCAAAACGAATAAAATCAGGAATTCTCGGAACCAGTTATTATTTAGATAGCTGTTTCACCAGCCGAGTCTCTAAAAAATACAACTATTTGACTGAACAAAAACGGTGATTCTGCATTTTCACTATAACTTAAACTCATCAAGCTGAACAAAATGTAAATAAGAACACATTACTATTATTATTATTGTTATTGTTATTATTATTATTTAGCACATTACCGGCAGTAGCCAAAATCTCCACATTAAATTTCTCCCATATTAATTTCCGGTTAGTATGATATCTCAGAAGTTTTTCCAAGTTTTCATACTCCTTTCTCTGGAGGAAAATAGCACACACTTCGTTCTGCACCTTTATCCTCTGTATGCATCCACTTCATAGGCACAATTTCAAGAACTTTCTGCCCTTTTTCATTGCGTTCACCACAAAATAAACAGCAATGGGAAGAGAAATTGTGGTATATTCACGTATAAAAATATAATTACTTTAAACATATTTTTTTAAAATTTAAACTTTAAACGTCTTCAAATAAGTTAACGTCGAGTTCAGTACGCCCTGGTAAAAATCGAAGGTTACAACTGAATACTACGTGCGTTTGCTGAAAACGAGGAGATCGTCAATTAGAGTTCTTTCTTTGCTATAACAATAAAATGATACTACCAAAAAAAATAGGGAACCCCCCGACTGGCGGCATGGGATTTCCCCTCTCACATGCTGCGTAATGGCGCCAAACCCCTCCCCAAAAAATGCTCACCACTTCACCAGAAGCTTGTCTCTACAAACATTCGTGCGATCGTATGATCGACTGTACTCCACCCGAAATCGCGATAGCTGCTTCCTATGGCTTAACAATTACCCGAAGCTCGATGTTAATGCCAATAAAATGTTTTTGTAGTTATGGTAGGTAATGATAGGATACATTCAATATTGCCGAGGATTAGTCTTCAATCAGAGATTAAAATATTGATTCTGAAAATTAACTTTTTGGGAAAAGGGTTATATCTTGGAATCAAATTGCCATGCAATTACTGAAAAAAATTTATTAACTCATACACGCTTTCAATTTCACATTTCTAATAACGCACTCCTTTTTTATTATTTTCTCTCATCGAATTGCACAGTTATGATAAATTCAATTGAATTTGTAAATTGCAATTTATATTTGCACGACCATTACAAAATTAATTATCAATGCAACAATGATATCACACAATGTCGATTCGCAAAATTAATCATAATACATTTTTGCTCTATATCTCCAAGTGATATAAATTTTGACGATGTCAAAAATCGTTTGAGCTTATAGATCCCGACATCATTGGATGGACAGGGCGTTTTGAATGCATCAAACGTTTTCTCAACTCTGAAGTCCGTCACACCAATGGCATCGACGTCTCTACCACCCGTTTCACACTTCATGTACAATTTTTAAATCAAAAAATAGAACCATCGAAGAGCTGCACAAAATTATTAGGATGCTTAGAAGTCAGGATTTTATCTTTACATGTTACTGACTCGAAAGGAAAAATTCTTGTCCATTGAAATCTGTGACTTTAGCAGTTTTACTTTTAACAATATTTCTAACTATTTCACGCCTCTTTATTTTCATAGTTTCAGATGAACCTAAAGCTCGAAGTCTATTAACTACCTGTGAAAGTGCTCTGATTTTTGAACCAATGAGATTTTTCAATTTCCAAATGTAATGCTCTCCCTAAAAAGCAGAATAATACGTCAAACTTTTTTTTAAATATCTGGCATTATCTCCGACGTGTCCAAGATGGTGGTAAACCATTGTTTGTGAGTCAGATCCGTTAAACGTCGATCATAACTGGACAAAAAGTTTGAAATATTTAATCGCCATTTCTGTATAATCGATTCCCCACTGAGTATAACAAAGAACACGAGATGCAACATGTAATAACAGAAAATGGTGATATCCATCCTCATCAATAACATTTTTTGGAACGATACCGCCTACATGAAGCAATAAAAATCAATAGTGCGTTGGGTTCCAGTGGGAAAAATCTTCGATGTCAAATTTCTTTCGCTGGAATTCCTGTGGCACGAATGATATAAACGATTCCGCAGACTTTCTGAAAATTAGCAATTTTTCTTTCCATATATTGTATTCATTACTTTCCCTGCTGAGCTACTTTTCCCCGAGATTTTTCATGACATTCAGATAAAGTAGGTGCATTATATTCAAAGGTACCTCTTTTATTGGATCAAAACCAGGAATACCAATCAATGGTGACACACTAGGTTTCCTGCTGACTGGATCTTTAAGATTATGCTTATTTTGAACTTGATTACAGAAACTTTCTTTCGGTCGTAATAGAACATTTAATTTAGTATCTACCCTCTTTTTATTTACAGTTTTCTTCTCAACAGTATATCGCTCTCATGCAAAAAAGCAGTTGGACCTTTGATGTATTTGAGAAATGCTCGAGCGAGGCTATCAGCAACTATCGCCTATAAGTGAATTTATATAGCCGCCGATAAACTGTTACGCCTTCATTAATTAACGGTTTGATTTCTGCTACAAAAGCGTCCAAGTACATTGGCACATCTTTTGGTTTTGATGAGCCGTAGTACGCACCTACAATTAATCGAGTCACTGCATATTCTGAATGGAATATCTTCATAACGATAGTCCACAACTATCCTTTAGTAGTGCTAAACACTTTCATCCCATCAATGAATACTAATACATGGATTATTTCTTGGTCATAAACTAGTGGATCGTTTAGAGTCTCCAAACCATTTTTAATGCCTGAATTTACATAGCTACCGATAGTTCCTTTAGAAGAAATGAATTGTTTTATATTGGTTTTGTGGCTAAATCCTAACAATTGAGAAACTGGGAGGTAGCTCGCTGTATCCTTCATCCCTTAGGATTTCAAAAAGCTGACTGAAAACCTTCAATTTGGTGTCTGCCAGGTTTTCCACAGTCTATTTGTAGATTTTGTCTTTGAAACTTAGATGCTTCGGCTCATAAGACAGATTGATAAATCCAAGATCTTCAGCTGGAATTTCATTCTCCTCTCGATTATCAGTGAAACGTTCCTGTAGTCCCAAAACCTCACTCATTCCCTCAACACCATCCAACGTATAGGAATCATCCGATGTGTTGCCTCTGTTTTCACATTTAACAGCCATTTCATTTACGTCCTCACTATCACATTCCTCATAATTAACTTACTGAGAGATACCTGGACTATTTGCTGTGTCTGCTCTGATGTTTCCATTAGTTTGGTCGTTCTGAGCAGCACTGGCGATAACCATGCAGTCATCCAATTGTTTCCATTTTTTTATGAAGCGATATTTCCCCACTCTTTTCCGCGATTCACAAAATTTATGGATTGAAGGCATTTGCTCTTCATATTGAAAACGTGTCCTCATGCATGCGATCAAAGAGGATAAACTGAAGTTGAAACTCAGATCCAGAGAGCCAGTTTATCGCACTCCAGCGCTAGTAATACCACCAACGCTGGAACGCGCCACCGCCGATTCTGGCAGCTGGCTGAGATGCCGGTTCGCGCGTTCACTAAAAAATTGTATTTCCGTTCTTAATTAGCATTGACGAGTGAAATTCGCACTATTGTAGGGAGAATTAAATTCCCCGATCACGCAAAGTTTCTTACCTTCATGTTAGGAAATTGAACTTAAAATCCACGGAAAGTCGAAGAGCAACCTCTGCCCCGACATACCATACCATTGGGTTTGCCACCTTGGAACTGCCTTGGTATCTAAACTTGAATTTGTCTAGTATCACCGAGTTTCGATAACCCATGGTAATTTCATAGCATCAAGATTGACTCCAATCAAGGGTTCCAAGGCTTGGGATTGCTTAGGTATAATAGATCAGGCTAAGCTTTGTTGAAGTCGCGGGGACCATGCTCAGAATACCAGGCTTGGGCCGTGATTGAAACAGCCTTGGTATCCAAGTTTGTATTTGCATTGAACTACCTAGGTTGGTTGAGGCTTGGGGGAAAGGAGAGAGTGAGACAGAGAGAGATTCGATTGTCGACACCTCAGTCTCAGGAATGAAATGTAAATCGCGTCCTTCCATGCTTATCGTCTTTGCAACGCTTCGGTCGCTCAACCGCGCTAAACCTCAAACACCTTCTTCAATGTCTCCGATGTTGGCGTGCAGCAGCGTCGGAAACTCCAAGGCCCCGGGCCCTGACGGAGTGCCGAACGTGGCCCTAAAGACCGCCGTACAGGCGATGCATCATGGATGCATGAGTTTGCATCATAGAGTCCCTCGAGCGGTTCGGAGTTCTTGGATACCTGCAGGCGATCGTGGGAGACTACTCCACGGGTAGATCACTCGTATATGATACTCTCCCACAAGGAGTCAGACTGGTGGCCTTCGCCAACGATGTGGCAGTCGTTGTCATCGGCAAGCACCTCGAGGACATCGGACTGGCCTTCGAGTGTGTCTATGAATAAATCTATCACTGGATGGACTCGGTCGGCCTGGGCTTGGCGGAACACCAGACGGAGGCGGTCCTGATGTCGGGCAGGAGGGTCTTGGAGACCATCACGCTGCGAGTCGGAAGTTGTGAAGTTGTCTCCAAGTCATACATGCGGTACTTGGAACTGATGATCGACGCCCGGCTCCACTTCAAGCAGAAAGTGGAGTACTCCACCACCACGGCGGCGCAGGTAGGAACGGCACTATCGCGCCTCATGCCCAACGTGGGAGGCCCGAAGCAGAAGAGGAGGGCACTACTGGCGTCGGTGAATACGTCGGTGCTCACCTACGGGGTGGCCATTTGAGCGCAGGCCCGACGAACGGGCGAAACTCGCCATAAGTTGGCAGCGGGGCACCGGCTGGGTAGACTTAGGGTGGCCAGCGCCTTCCGCACTGTTTTCGAGGGTGCAATCAGTGTAATCAGCAGTATCATGCCGATCGAAATACTTGCGGAGGAGCGGCAGGCGTTGCATACGAGAAAGAAGTCAAGACCATGGGGAACAGCAGTGGCCGCGGGAGGGAAAGAGGATGCTACAGAGGCGACATCACAGGCTAAACGCCAGAGCCTAGAATGATGGCAGGCCAAATGGGACACCTCCCAGAAAGAGCTGTGGACGTATCGCCTGATTCCACAGGTGAGTGCCTGGGTTAACCGTCAGCAAGGTGAGGTGAACTTCACCGGGCACCGTGGAGGACGGAGATCATGCTTTTTCTGCATGCCCCCGCTTCGAGGAGAGTCGCACTCGGTGGAAAAGCGCCGTGGGACGACGGACGGCGCCGGAAGGCATGGAGGCCACCATGCTATCATCGCGGGCGACATGGGCGGCAACTGTGGACTTCGCCGCGGAGGCGATGCGGCGGCTGAAAAAGGGAAAGCGTCTGAGGAGAGGCGTTGTGGGCTCGGATGTGAGGTCAACCCAACCTAGAGGAAGCGCGAGTCCCCCCGTGAAGTAATCCCCGCCGGCGATTCCGTGGGGGTTCCGGGACGTGAGGAGAAGAGATAGGGTTTTACTGAGTAAAAATCTCAGATCTGGCCTCGACCAACCTGGCTAGAATCTTTATATACAGAAGAATTATGATTCCTATAACTATTTGACTCAGTATTCGCGGAGTCGTCAAACCCCGAGTGCAATGGCCGCTGCGAGCCCTCAACCGGACCGCTATATACCTAACTTGAAAAATATGGTGGCCATGACGTAGGAGGATGACGCGGCATCAGGAGCTCCACACTATCCATGTAGTGCAGTGAAAGTAGGGAACTACGGTAAGTCGGTGACTGACTTGCCGACTGTCAGTCACCGACTTGCCGACTACCTCGCCATTTTTTAAAATCATTCGCGTAATCGGTTTTCACATTTAATATGGAATTTCTTATACATTTAGGAGTCCTTCAGATTTTCGGGAATCGAGATGATGTGTAACATTCAGGGCTCAATAGGCTCAGCCAAGTAATTGATCCAGGCTTGAATTTTAACCTATAAGTGTAAATAATGTGTATTCATCTGAGTGTACCCGTCTCCGCGATTTCTCATTCGATCGGAATTCATATCTGCGGTCTTTATTAGTGGTTTAATATACAGTAACAATTGTTATATATAATACTATTTCATCAGGGCTGGGTTTGACAAATATAGGAAATTAATTAAATTACTGGTTTGCTAAATAAATCATACTTACTAATGAAAAACCTTCATTTATGATTTCAGATGTTCACATGTCGGTCTCACGCAATTTCAACTCTGGTAGTCGTAGTAGCATTTACTATTCAATTCATTCATACACAGTCCGATGTATATCAGTATGGTAACAAACGTCAGGCTGGCTCATCTGCGCACAAGTACTGCGGCAAACATCTATCAAATGCTTTGCAGTTAATCTGTGACGGTCTGTACAATCCAATGTTCAAGAAAAGTGGCCAAGGTAATTCAATTTGTTTCCTTGAATACTGCATCAACTTTGAAATTAAGACGGGCTAACGCTGACAAGTCATTCCGTTGACGGTTCACGCAGTCATGTGCTAGTCCATCACCCTTCGCTTGCTCATGTGAAAATTACATTCATGTTTCCAAGTTGACTCGGAAATCATTGCACCGGAATTTACGGGGAACTCATCAAATGATACCGGATCAAAACGGGGTTATAAAATATTCGCCAACCATACGGTTGATACTGGCGTTCAAATTTATATGCACCGTTATTGAGAATAGACGTGAAAATATGGTACGATTCAAAGATATCAGGCCCAGGAGATGTATTTCCGCTTGGACTTATTCATGTGAAGTTTTGTTCGATCGCATATGGAAATTAACTATTCAGAGAACCGTTGAAGATCTTTCGTATTTCCTCAAAAATGCTTAGCCTTCTTCCCATTCCTAGAAATATAGTTAAATCTCAGAAAATTTGGTTTGCACGTACTACTCATAAATTCTCCCAACTTATTGTCAGTAAACCCTTGTCACCAACTTCATAACAAAATTGTTTTTCATGAAAATTTAGTCACAGGACACATTTTTACACCACATGACCATCATAAATTCCACTCGAAGATGGCTCTGGTCTCTTTCCTTTTTTTTGCTTCTTTCTCCTTTTATTATCTGCAATAAAAGACCTACCCTCTCTATCCTGGCTCGGTACGTGAAAATTTGAGATATAGATGGTACTTACTGAGAAGCTCTCATGGAACATCTCATAAGCTCAGTTTTTCGAACCAACTTTATCCGGAATAAGTTTAGGTTCAAACTAACCGTTTGACGTTTCACCTGTAGAATTTAAAATTAGTGCAAAGTATGTAATTCATTTTAATTCATCTTGTTAGTTTTCAACCGTTGGTTTATAGATAAAACACGAAGTGTTTAAGTGCATTATAATCAACCAAGTTCTGTTTGTTCATTTAAACCCCTTATAACCAAATCGCTTTCGGGTTACTCGCCGTTAGTGAAAAATATCGTAAAAAAACATTGACGTACCACAGTGTATACCTGAGCCTTGCAACCTCAGGGAAGGCTCACTTATAAATTTGAATGAAATTCGACTATCGCGTCAATAAAACGACATAACAAGATGTGGCTTCTGCATCAAAAATAACACTGCGTTATGTTTTGTCTTATGATTTTTTCTTTTCAAAGTTTGATTTCCAATCGAATTGGAGACTGCCGTGTGTGTATCAGTTTCAATATAAATCTACCTTTGGGAACTTTCTGCCCGTAAAACCCCGTCAGTCGTCTTGAATTGCCCGTACTTTAGACCCATTCCTCCTACATCAAAAGTTTTCGATAATCGTTTTTGTCGATCGTTTCCACGAGAACATCCTTCCTCCTCTTTTCATTGCACCTAAGCAATGGAGTTTTTTTAGTTTCTAGGCTCAAATCCACCTCCATATCCTCTGAAATAGACATTTGATGTGCTGGTTAGCAAGCCCATTGTATACGCTTGAAAAGGACACCTAACTTGTTCAATTCTGGTAATTTAATAGTGACTAACTAGAGTTTAAGGTGGAAAATTTCCTTTTAATTTGTCACTGAAACGCTCACTTTCCTACAATTTTTGATAATCACACGTGAACTTCGCAGAGATATCCGTCGACGATTTTGAGGTACGTTAGTGGTTCTTCCAAATAGTGGATAACAAATTCAACTTAATTGAATTTTCGTCGAGTTATTGTACGTTATTTTGGTATTTTCCATTATGCCACACTTGAAGAATACGAGTTTTTGCCAATTTTTGAAATATTACCCTCAACTGGTGGATATGCGATTTCCAGACTATTATCGAAATCATCAAATTGACCCCCTGTATTATTTATCCATCCATTGAAACAAAAGTTCTAAGAGATGATAGGTGGATATATACTGTGACGTACTTTCGAGAGTTTCACAGAATCCTCCGCCCGTTAGCCAGACCTCTAGCACCACCACACCCCAAACAAAAATTCAAAACCGTATGTTAGGCGCCAGGTGATTTAACGGAATGACCACTGTTCCAAAAATCTTTTTCCCTTTGCACCTTCGAATTCTCCGCTGCTCGGTACGTAGAGATTTAAATGAAACTAAAGCTGAAAGGGGACGCACACTGGGATATCTAAAAAATAAGGACAAAAGAAAGAAAAAACTAGAGACTTGTCGGGGAGAATAATTTTTAATTGAATTAAAGCTTTGGTCACGATACAATTCAAAATTCATTTAACCAGAACAGAAAATCTCCTTGACTTGATTATGCGTGATTAGTGACACACCGGAACGTGATTCGAGTCATTGTCGTCTAAGTACAATGTATGAGATCGGTTCTGAAGTCTCATCACACAATAAAAAAAAATTGAATAAATAGTTACGACAGATGGTCAACGCAGTCAGTTAACAGATGAGCGAACAACTAAGTTGCTAGACTCGAGTTGGTATTATCAAGCGGACACGACACGTAAATCGGAACCACTCAGTTAGTAAACCCAATTGTCGTTAGTCGAATTATACACAGACGGTTTAATCAGAAATACTGTAGCAGAAATTCTCCAAATAATTCAACGAATCGAAACAAATCTAAAATCGGTAAGTCTCCGTGACCCCCAAACAGAAGAAATACACAATAGAGACAATAATCCGACCCAAATACGGTCGAGATCACGCGACTTTCACATTCCTGAACCGAAATTCAGTGGCAAGAGACTTCAAACTTCATAATACAAATCACAAAATTCACTTAGCAAAATACGAAAAAAGTATTATCTAAATAACGGAATTCAATTATCCACTCGGAGAGAGAGAGCCAGCAATCGAGAGTTTTCACTGATTGAAGCGGCCAGAAATTGGTTGAGGGAATACCCAACATATAGTCTTTCTGAACTCAGATGTCCAGGACATCAAAACAAAATTACCCTCGGAATCTCCGCCCGCGATAAAATTGAATCAACAATCCAAATTAAATAACAAATGCCCCTGATAAAAGGCCACCACGCTCACCAGATCTCCCAGAGGTCCAATTTGCGTCACTCGTAATTAAACTTTATCACAGGCCCACTCTCGATGCGCACCAAACGCAAAGTGCTCGTGCGACACACGTGCCGTACGCAACAGATGGATCGCGCGTTCGATACTAGGTGGGTAGGGGGTGGAAACGTCACTGTCCACCAATCCTCATCAATCAGGCATGTGCGACGGCTTCCCTCACTCGCAGCGCATGCGCCCATGATTCGTAAGGCATGTGCTCTTGCTCTTGGCGATGCCGCGTGAGCCGGCTCCGGTCGATCATTCTGGAACCTTCTCCACGCATCCTGAATGCTCTCCTGGGAGAGATACTTGTCTCTCATTCTCCGAGCTCAGTCACTTTCCACCATCCGCCCGAGACCATCAACCCCGATTAACCTGACGACATCTCTCGGAGCCCTGACGATCCTTGGTGCCCTCGAGGTCCTCGATGTCCCCCACGGGAGCGCAGTGACGCGGGCATTTGAATTTGGCCCAAAAGAAATGAAACACAAAGAAATCCACAACGTGATAACCCTGTTCTCCTCTCTCCCCGGAACTCTCGCCACAGAAGATGACTTCCCGTCCGGTGGAAGTCGCTAAACTCAGAAAACGGTCCAGGACCCGTAACTGGTAAAAATACCACGTTACAATACATATACATATTGTGACGTATTTCGTACTCCGCGGAAGAAGAAACGAGAATATGTAGTCCTCGACGTCCGCACTCCCACAACAAATTGTTCGGCGCTAGGACGTTTTTAAGAAAACGGTCAAAAATCCAAACAATCGATAAAGATACGGACAGTTGCCGACTAGTCACTATAACGACCGCAGAGGCGGCTGGGTTCCCAGAAGAATATCCGTCGAATCTGAAATGGCTGGGTTATTACAATAAAATCATTCCACTGGCTGTGAGGTAACAAAAGCATTTAATCGATTCGTAATTTCGCCATCAACAATCATAATTCTAAAATCCCCGACTTGCTCGCGAATTGCAGGATTACGCTATTCTCGGTTGATACCTACAAATAAATTAAAGCCACAAGTTCACCTACACTTCATTAACAAACACATTCCTCGATCACCTGTCGGATTATAAAATCTTACCAGAAAGGAGATAATTCGTCACAATGAGTCAAAACATCGATAAGGTCAACGTTAATAAAATATCGGGCAAATCACTAATCAAATATTACGTCAGAAGTCGATGATAAAGGAATCTACATTTAGCGCGACAATAGCCATGTCCATGGATATATGAAAGACTAGAAGAGTCGGTGAAGAAGAAGTGTTGGACGTGATGATGTCGGAAATATGGTTAATCAATTGGTGGTTTTTTTCTACTGCGGAATGGTTATCGTAATTTGCGTCATTGAAAACCTGGGAGGAGTATTCTAGGGACTCTCGAACAGAATCGTAGTTGGTTGTCACTGATGATAACTTGAAGGACTTCTTGATATAGATTCGCGTTTCAATCGCGACTTGGGTCAACGCCGGAACGTGGTCAGACGCAAAGTGTTGGTTTTCAATAGATACTTTGATATAACCAGCTAAAGATGAAGAGGAAAGAACAAGATTTATATTCGGCTCCTTAATTTCGTCAATCTGGGTGATAGTATCCGTATTGTGAAGTATAAGATCGTAGGAAGTGATGGAGTTATCGAAGTTTTCCCCTCCCTGTTTGCTCCTCTGCAGTTCCATGCTAGATGGTGTGAATTAGAATGGCCCATTATTATTGATCGCTTGGGAGATTCAGCTAAAGAACAAATTATATCCCAGTCGGAGGCAGAAAAAGCCGTCTCAAGGGTTTATAAAACGCATAGAGATTGAAAGCGGGAATTGTATTTGTAAAGCGAAATCCGATTGACTCAATCAATCTACTAGAACTATTTGGAGGACTGATTTCCTCATAATTAAGTGATTTCCTGATAGCAACCATGAGACCACCACCCGAGTTGTACTCCCTATCCCTTCTGATGATGAAAAATCCCAGAATTCAACGCTAGTTGGAGTCTTCTGGTTTAAGCCGGGTTTCTGCACATACCAATACTTCGATATTTTGTACCAGTGTTTCTAGTTCTAGGCGACGGCGGTCAAAGCTCCGTCAATTTCAGTAAAGTATCCTCAGACTTCTTCGAATAACTTGCCGAGAGGTGCGGGAGTCTTCAAAATGTTGAGACGTGGTCGAATGGTTCTGGGGATCATAATGTCGATGGAAACAAGGTATGGGGTCCTAGAATCTGCCATTTAATATTTCAGTTTTCAGTGGTCCATGAGAGCCACACCGGGAGATCCTGACTTTCTTTCATTATCAACAGGGGGTTCAGCTTCATATTCGTAAAGTAGTTTGATTATCTTCACGATACGATGTCTCATGGTCTTAGTGGGTAGCTGGTCTTTGAAAATGTCAAACATGACTGAAAACTCTTTATAACCATCAGTGTATTTGGAGGCATTCAGTATGACGTTGTTGATACTGTTCGTGGTTTCGAAGAATTCCCGAAACTGTTGTGAGCTAACCGGAAAACGTATCGAGTCATCGAGAATCCTACATTCATTATGTTCCCAAGCGACAGTTGTGCTGCCAGAGTTGATCGATTCTCGTGATGTTCATGGACATCGAGAGACTCTAATTCTCTTCTTTTGGTGAAGATAACGCTTTTCCTTAGACTGGTGAGACTGAATAGACATGGTGGATTCGGTGTCTAAGTGTCGTTCTGTATTCTCGACTACTAACGCGCGGCGGGAGGTCGTGGCAAGAATCGCAGCGTGTATACCCTGCGCGGGGCGCAGCCGCCTGTCTGCCTCCTCCCGAACCCCTAGCCACGCGTTTTCCACGTTGCACATTACTAGTTCGCCCTCCCTCGCATGTACGGAACGATGGCGACGCACTACCAAATGTTACCGTACCCCCTAGGAGATTACCACATGACTTCGCGAGCCAACTCCTCCAAAGGGTTTTCAAACGACGCGATACCCTACCAAAACTTCCAAAATATTTGCGAGTCCTAACCATCCCATCCGAACCGGCCCCTCCTAAGGGTCGCCAAACGATGTCAACCATCATTACACCCCCTTCGGGCCGTGACCCTGGTACGGAGATTATCCTGTACAGTATACTAGCGACCTTTTCAGGAAGTAGTGCTCCGAAACAAAAGGTAGGCCAATTAGGCTCATGGCAACCGCCGATTGTATTGATCTGTGACCCACGGTGAGTGGTGTTTGAGCGTGTGTGTGGGTTCCTGCCAGGGGGCAGGATCTTCAACCGTAATCCAACAGAATAGACTAATTGATACGCTTCAATAATTGGTTATTAATCTCAGATAGAAAATGCCATAAATACTGGTACCAAGGACAAAACGGATGAAATATTTTACTTAGGACAGTCTCCTCAAATAAATTTGAAATTCTCCTGCGGATAAATGAGAGAAAGCAATTAGTCGACAGACCCAGTGGTAGATTCTTTTATTCTACGAAGAATCAGTAATAATTTAAAGAGTCCGTATCTTCATGCGATGTTTTGCACAGTTTTCAACTGAACTTGGAGTTTCATGTGCTAAAAGACCCCGAAAAACCTTCCTAAACTCTTGTAAATTAAAAATTGGATCTTGAAAGATCGATAGTTGTTTGTGAATTCATAATTAATCTACCATGCAATCCTACATCACTGGAATTTATTGATACGTTTCTAAACTTACTCTTTTGCCCGAAAATAGAAAGCTTTCTTACTAAAAAAGTCCGGTGGCCAAGTAGATACAACAACATTTCGTGTTCTTTGTAATGGATCATAGTTGTTGGAAGATCCCGCACCTAGTCATTCCAACAATGTAGGGATAATGACAATTGGACGAAATTTAATCGACCCCCACGAATGGGCTCAATATTAGGGATTATGAGAGGAGATAAATAATCGAAATTATTATCTATTTGGTACTGACGTTTTTCCATCAATTTCTTTAGTTTTGAACGAACAAAAATTTATTCCAAGACAGAAGGGATCGGGCGACTATAAATACCAAAGAGGAAACTCAGAACAGGGATTCCAACGTAGTGATCCTTAAATAACGATTTCCCTTATTTTGACTCACTCGTGTAAATTGATTGCATCACGTCGTTATTCCTTGTCGCACAGCCATGAGGTATCGGTTGACGAGTCCCAGCTATACGGGAAGGCCAGCCGTGCAGGCACGACGGGACTGACGCTACAACCCAGTTATTCACATTCATCGATTAGGTGTGGAATTCACTCGGCCAATATGCAACGTTTTTTCATAGCTCATCATGCTTCTGTTCAATTGTTAATACTTTCGTCATGTTATATTGTCCGAATTAGCAGAAGACTTCCATGGTGATGTGAAACGAATAATGTGTGGCACTGTCGTCCCCCTATAATCATCAGTTCAAGAATGCAAGAATGCAATTACGTTATTTTGGGGTATAAGAGTAACGTTTCAAGTACCTCTCACTCGCTCTCATGCTTGGGAACCATGGACTTGCCCGTTCAGCTTATTATTCTCTTATAATTTGTGATACTCCTCCCAGCATTGCACAATAATCATAATTTCAATTTTCAGTCATTTGTAGTTTGATGAATATTGAGTGTGAGCATTGAGCGTGAAGTATTGAATATTGTCATTTAAAAATCATACTTAGATATTTGAATTTTTTTATCCTACAATAATTAAATTATTATCATTGATAAATGAAATACATTAATTGTTACAAGGTAACCATTATGAAGTCAAGAATGCCCGCAGGGCTCTTGTCAAATCCCTTTACCCCAAACTCCCAGAATAAATTAAACGTCTCAAGGCCAACCATTGCATAATTGTTCTCGTGCATTAATATTCAATTAAACGAAACCCTTATCGCAAATGCTAGATAATTTTATCGTTTGAGTTAATTTAAAGTTGAACAATTTCGAGTTTTCGGCCAAATATAAATTGAAGGATAGATAAGCGTAGTAAAAAGCTACTTTTTCTCTTCCTAAAGTTACATTTCGTCTTACGATTCAAATATGGGACGGAGGAGAGTCCTTCAGTGGTCTCTGATTGCAAATGCCTCAAAAAACTAATTACTTTTCATTTGCTTGCAGGAATAGAAATGGATGACTATCCGTACATGTACGACTTCCCTTTTCGAACACGAGCAACGGCGAATACGATGATGGGACAAGTCTCCGGTAAAAGATTTCGTCGTCAATCAAGGGGTGTTCACGACGAGTGCTGCGTCAAGTCGTGCTCCATATCCGAGTTAACGAGTTACTGTGGTCACTAGAGAAATACCAATCAACAGCTTTGTAGCATACAAAACCAAAAAAAGCCACACATTGGAATGAGAGAATAAAATGATTGGAAAGAAAACTCAATAAAAGAAATTAATTGTCTTAGTTATTCTGGAACAAACACTCCGATCTCCCTGAGGACCCCATGAGCATCTTCTAAAAAACGGAAAGCCAATCACAAAAAAAAGAAATAAAACGAGTTGCCTCCTAAGTATCATTAATAGAATATCTTAGACAATGCTGTACATCGTCTTTGCATACCAGCATTCGTTTTGTCTCATTCATCGGTTTACTCTTCTTGGCTAATTAGTTTCCCACGTGACTACTATTATTGTGACTAGTGTTTATTTATTCTCGCATCTTCAGCTGTGAACACAAGTGGACCTGCTTTTTTGAGTGGGTTCCAAACCACTAGCCATATGTCTAAGTATTTAACCTCTGACTAGAAGCACAGCATCGTGCCATACAGGGTGTCTCAGAACTCAACGTCCAAACTTTAAACTTAAGTTGGAGGTGAAATTCTGGACCGAAAAGTCCTGAGCGACTTTTTGATCGAACGCACTCTCTTCAACTTATTCAGGGTTGAAGTTGGACGAATCAGGGGCGTGGGATAACCGGTCGCACGACGGTGAGGAAAACCACGAGTGTGATGGTGTTCCCACCATACGGTACTACTCCCCTGCGGCGGCGGAAGAAGATGACTGTCGGCGGCGGGCAAGAGGAAGGGGAGGGAAATGAAAAAAATGAACACCCGCCCGCTATATAAAAATTATTTACTCCTCCCCTAATTAATGCCAAGGGATGAAACCAAGGGCATTCGATGGAGGAATAAATTCTCCATTGATTGAGGCCCATTCCATCCCTTAATCTAATCGAAAAAAAGAAAAAACGGGCGCTGAAAATTACAGCACTGGAAAAAAAACCCGGCGATTTAATTTTCTAAAGTCCCATTGGCCCTGAAAAATCAGTTTCTTCTCCCCTAATTAATGCCAAGGGATGAAACCAATGTCATTTGATGTAGAAATAAATTCCCCATCAAGTGAGGCCCATTTCATCTCTCACACTGATCGAAAAAAAAAACAGCGCTGAAATTTACATGAATTCTCCATCAATTGACACCTATTTCATCCTCCATTTATTTCAAAGGAAAAAAAGCTATTAAAATGATGGTGGTGATGAAATATTCACCAACTAAAAATGATCGCACATTCACAATCGGATTTTAGCGATTCTCGAAATTTCCTTCGTTCTGCATTTGATGGCCCTGAAAAGGGCCGTTTCTTGGCGGCTCCGAAAGGGTCGATTCATAGATTGTTATAAAAAGAAGATTTTTCGAAAATCCATCACAGAAGGTGCTCAAATCTTCTGCCATTTTCCTGCAGATACATCCTCGTCCTGCTGAGAACTTCCATGCGGACTCTTTGCAGCATCTCAGGTGTTATGAGAGCTGCGCTTGCGTGGATACGTGCCGCCAGCATCTCACGATTCTCCAACTCTACCGAGTAACCGTTTTCCGTGAGGAAGCCCCAGAGGAAAAAGTCGAGCAGAGTCAAGTCCGGCGATCGGCAGAGGGTCGTGGAAGGAAATGGAAATAAGCTATTGCATTTTGGAAAAAGGATTGATTGATAGGATTCGGAGATATGATAATTACCGTGGAGGCCAGGGTACAGGATCACCTCGTCCTATCCACTGATCTGGGAAGCAATCATTCAGCCACTCCTTCACAGCAAGAGTACTGTGAGCAGGAGCATCGGCATGCTGAAACCAGACCAGTCTACCAGCAGGACCATCCCCTATCACGTGAGGGATATTCTTTTGAGGAACGCGAGATAGTTTCCTCCCTGAGAATTTGTTATGAATGAGATGATGATGAAGGTGATGGGAAGGGGTGAGAAAAGGAGAACGGAAAAGGAAACATACGTCATGGATATCCGGAGGGAGCCGCAGATGGAGTTCGTCACCGCAAATCCGTCCCCAGATGTTCAGGCGGTCCCAGCGATACTGGGATCCTCTCGTCTGGGAAACCCTAGGATTTTCAACGGCCCAATGATGTTCGTTGTTTTAGTTAAAAACTCCCTCTCTGGTAAATGATGACTCATCCGTCCAGAGGGTGTTGCAGAGGAAGTCAGGGTTGACTCGATCCTGATCGATCACGAATCGACACCATTGAACCCGAGCTCCCTCGACTCCCGGTAAGAGCTCATGAACCGGCGTAAAATGGAACGGGTGCATGTGCTCCCTCTGTAGCACTTTGTGGACGGCAGACTTGTTCCAGCCCATCTGCCGAGCCACGACCCTGACGCTGACACGAGGATCATCCTCGAACCGCTCGAGTATGGCTTCCTCTGGCTGCACTGCACCAACGTTCCTGGGTCATCCTCCGCCATGAGCTGGTGTCAAACGACGCTCCTCCCTTGCACGATTATGCAATGCAATAAAAACCCTATGATCCGGGTGGTGACGGTTGGGAAAATCGCGAGCGTACGCCTCTGCCGCGAGACGCCCGTTCTCCCCACATAACCCGTAATAAAAATGAATATCTGCGTATTCAACGTTCGAAAACTCCATCAAAAATGAATCGCACGGTGAGATTTCGAGAGCGTGCAGGGTAGGGTGGTGGGAGAAACAATAGACGATTGCGACTGTTTTCCCCGCGTGTTAATCGTTGTTAAACATCGAGTTTGAACTACTTCAAAAACTCACCGGTGATTCAATTTAAATTATTAATTAACAATATCACTTATCACTTATCATATTTAGACGGTCCTGTCCGGAGGTGCAATCAGCCTCTCGGCCATTTTACACCCTGCCCTCAGGCAGCCGTCTAGTCGCTGGTATCGAGTATCTGTGCCCTACGAGCTAACTCATAGAGCCCATTGATCCCGTCCCTGTCGACACGTATATCTATGCAAGTAGACCCGAAGACATTCCATCTGGCTTCATCGAGTCCGCTGCATCTTGTGCATAGGTGAAGAGGATCCTCCTCTGTCAGCCCGCATCTTTTGCATAGGGGGTCAGTCCCCTTGCCTATCCTTGATAAGTACAGAGCCAGGGGCCAGTGTCCAGTGATAAGCCCCACTATAGTACGGAGCTTAACCCTGTTTAGGCCCAACAGGGTCTCTGCCATCTTCCTAGTGGGTTCTCCTAGGAGGGATTTCGTGTGCCTGGCACCCGTCTCCGAGTCCCATCTCTCCACGATCCTCCTATCCGCACGTTCCTTGACCAGGTCCTTCACAAAATCGGTGTGCACGCCTACGTGCTCCACCTCCCCTGAAAGGCCCTGCAACTACCGTTCTTTGCTAGCTCATCGGCATTTTCGCTGCCTTTGATGCCAGCGTGGCCCGGAATCCAGGCCACCTCGAGCCGATTATTTACGGCAATTTCCTCCATCAGCTCGACGCATTCACTCACCAATTTAGAACAACACTCATACCTGAGTATTGCCCCCAGCGCGCGCTTGCTATCTGAGTAGATGAAGATCTTTTTGCCCTTGTCCCCTCTCTCCAGGATCATCCTGGCGCAGGCTCTTAGGGCCGCTAACTCAGTCTGGAGCACGGTTGCGTGTGAGTCCAGCCCAATGGTCCTCGCTATTGCGGGCCCCTCTGACCAGACCCCCGCACCTGCCCGTCCGCTCACCCGTGATCCGTCCGTATACCAGACTAGTCCACGGGGCGGCACCCAGTCCGCATCCTTTCCTGACGGGGTTTCCCCCCATCCAAGATTGACCGAGAACTTTCTGCGAAAGTGCCATCGGGGTCTGCAGGCGTCAGCACCACGCGACAGTAGCCCTTACAGCTCTCCGTCCGCGCGGAGGACACTAGCATGCCCATTCCTAGCTTCTTTCCATGTTCCCTGTAGCCGCAATCTTGCGGCCGCTCTTGTCGCCTCCACCCTTATAATTAGGTGTGGAGGTTGCATAAAGAGCAGGGCCTCCAACGCTGAGCTGGGGGTCGTTCTGAGGGCCCCTGTTATGCCCAGCATCGCAAGCCTGCCTATTTTGTCCACCGCTTTCCTGTGACAGGCCTTGTTCAAGGCTGTCCACCACACTGCGGCTGCGTATGTTAGCTGTGGGGTCATAATGGCCGTGTAGATCCACTTGACCATCCTCGGCCTTAGACCCCATGTGCTTCCAAACATTCGCCTGCATGCCCAGTATGTCATAGTGACCTTGCTAGTCTGCATGGCGATATGCTTTTTCCAGCTGAGCTTCTTGTCGAGCCAAATACCTAGGTATTTGACCCCACTCGAGAATTCCAGCATTGTGCTATAAATGGAGGGAGCTTTAACAGCACCCCTCCTTCTACATGTGAAGTGCACCATCTCCGTTTTGCCTGGGTTTACCCTTAGGCCCTTCGATGTGCACCAGTGCTGAACATAGTCCAGCGCCTTTTGCATTTTGCTATGTAGCGTGCTCGTGTTCCTGCTAGTTACCAGCAGTGCCACATCATCTGCGTATGCGACTGTCCTTACCCCCAGTTCCTCGAGTCCAGTGAGGAGGCCGTCAACAACGAGGAGCCATAGCAGAGGAGAGATAACCCCCCCCTGCGGGCAGCCCCTCCCTTCCGCAGCCCTTACCTCACTGTCCCCAAGGGTGGAGTAGACAACTCTTGTTCGGAGCATGGCGGCTATCCATTTGATGACCGTTTTCTCGATCCCAAATGCTGCCGCAGCTTTCTCCATCGTATCGAAGGCGGTATTGTCGAAGGCCCCTTCGATGTCTATGAAGACGCCAAGGGTGTCCTCCCCCCTTTCCTTCACATTTTCTATTGTGCCCACCAAGTGGTGCAGCGCAGTCTCAGTCGATCTGCCAGCTTGGTAAGCATGTTGTGAGGGGAATATCTGATTAATCCTCAGTGCCCCCTACTTAATGTGCCTATCGACCAGCCTTTCCAGCGTCTTCAATAAGAAGGAGCTCAGGCTGATTGGTCTGTAGGCTTTCGCGTTGTCGTAGCTGCATTTACCCGGTTTGGGGATAAAGACAACCCTGACTTCCCGCCACCTGCCTGGCACGTAGCCCAATGCTAGACAGGCCCTGAATGCCGGTATCAGTATGCGCAGGAGCAATGGCCCTCCTCTTCGCAAGAGGGCCGGATGTATCCCATCCGGACCTGGACTCTTGTACATTTCGAACGAGCCCACCGCCCATTGCAGCCTGTCCAGCGTTACTATTCGTGCGGCTAGGTCCCAGTCGGGATCGCCGCTTCCTGTTCGTTTCCAGTCCACTTCCGGGCACTCTCCTGGAAGCTCTATAATAGAGTCCGGAAAGTGCGCGCGAACCAGATGCTCAAGGACCTCTCGCGGTTCTGTGATGGTCTCTCCGCTTGCCAGCGTGATTCCACCGAGCCGTTGTGAAGGGCCCCCCGAGAAGACTCTGCGAAGCCTGGAGATGCCTGAAAGCGCCTCCAGTTCCTCACAGTATGTCCTCCAGGTGAGCTCCTTTGATCGTTTTATGAGCCTCTTGTACTCCCTCTGCACATTTCTGTACAGAGTCCAGTCTTCGGCCCTCTTCGATTTGTGCGCTCGGTTCCCGAGTCTCCTGGACTGGCTTCTCAGCCTGTCCAACTCATGGCTCCACCAAGGCACTTTATTTCCCATCCTGCATCGTCTAACCGGGCATGCCGTCTCGAAGGACTCAGTTAGGGCAACGTGGATTCTCTCCACCTCGTCCTCTAACGGGTCCTCCCCGCAGGGCCTAATGCGTCCTACCCCGAGCCTTTCCTCCAGGTTCCTCTCGAAGGAGTCCCAGTCGGTGGCCCTTGGGTTTCTGCGCAGGCGGTCCTGCTGCGGTTGGGCACAGCCCTCTATGCTGAATCTGATGCGTCGATGGTCAGAGAGTGTGTCCTCCCGGTCCACCCTCCAGTCCCTGCATCGCCCCGCCAGCCGGCGGGTGCACATGGTTACGTCAATGATACATTGACAGCGAGAAGTGACAAACGTGGGCCTTGAGCCCCTGTTTAGGATCTCTAGGTCCACGTCTGCCATAAATTCCAGGAGAGCAGTGCCCCTGTCATTACATCTTTCGCTGCCCCACACCACGTTCTGCGCGTTTGCGTCACAACCTATGATGAGTGGCAGCTTTCTAGCTCTGCAGTGATTCACCAGATTACGCAGCTCTTTGGTAGGTGGTGGTGTCGACGAGTCATGTGGGAAGTAAGCCGAGCAGAAAACTATATCCTCCGCACCGGCCTCCCCCCGAAGTCTCACGACAACCGCCACCAAGTCTCTGTGGCAGAAGTTGGCCATTCCCCTGGCTCCGCACGCTCTTTTGACAGCAATGCAGGCCCTGGGGCCCAGGTCGCCCCGAGCATAGAATAGCTCCACCTCGCCTCCAGATAGGCCTTTTACTGAGCCTCCGTGTTGCCAGGGCTCTTGCATAAGGCATATGTGTGTATGCTCCACTGCTAGACTGCGACTCAGCAGGGCAGTCGCAGCCTCGCAGTGTTGCAAGTTAATCTGGGAGCAGTGGACTAGCAGAGAGCCTAAGCCGTCTCCCTGCATATTGCCCTCTGCTCCTTCCCCCCTCCTTCGCCAGGCCATTGATGGGCCATTAGGCAGGGCCGCCTGGTGGCGCCCTACCCTGCCCCGAGTGGGATGAGCCCGGTAGGGCCCAGTTGAGGGTCCCTTGAGACCCCCCTCCCAGTTCCCGCCGCGCCCCCTCTCACCAGAGGCGGCCTTCCTCTTCGGCCTTTCGTGCGTCCGCTCAGCGGAGGCCTTGCAGGGGCAAGGGGGTCCCTCTGTAAGAGGGAGCCTTCCTCGCTCTCCTTATCCCTCCCCTCATGGGCGCCTTCCCCGGCAGTTCCTGGGGCACTCACCGAGCCACTCGGACCCTTTGGCGCTCCCTCCTGCCCTCCCCCCTCCTAGATGGCCCCTCCTACTGCCTCGGCCGGACTCGTAGAAACGAGCCCGGCCGAGGCAGTAGAAAGGGGCCATCCCCATACCCTTCAGGGCCTCTAGAGATTTGGGGTCAACACCCAACACCAGGTTGAGCCCCTCCTCCCCGCTCCGGCAGTCCCAGAGCCTCCACTTGCATGTGGTGAGGGCCCTGTTCTGCTTTCTTAACCTCTCAAGGGCCACAGCCGCTCCTACGGGTTTTCCCGGGAAAAAGGCCGTGACTCTGATCAGTTTTTGGAGCGCTTCCTTATCCATCATGATAAGGGAGGCCCCTTTCCAGGGTACCAGGGTGGGCACCACGGACTTCAGCCACTCTCTTGACTGACCGTCCGTGCATGCCACCCACAGCACGCCATCGTCAAACCAGTGGCCGTCAAAGCTCGGGAGCTGACCTTCCATGTCAGTCTCGAACAGTGACGCCACTAGCGCCTCCTGAACCAGGTCGGCTTGCTCCCTCGTCAGAGACAGCTCAGGATGGCCAGTTGGCACTAAGGCCACCCTGCCGCCACCCTTCGCCGCCTCTCTGAAGGAGGTCGCCCCCAGTCCTTCCATGGCCCGCATCTTTTTCATGGGCATGGCCACATCGGGGGTAGTGGATCCTGAGGACCTGGGCCTCTTGGGCCCTGTCCCCTGTTCCTCCTTATCCCTCGACGCGGTCTCTACCTGCGGAGATTGCTGATCCCGCGAGGCATCGGCTTTCAGCCTAGCTGGCGGGCCCGGCGCTTCTCCGCACCCGTCCTACCCCTTCTCTTCTTCCCCTGGGTAGGGTCAGCGACAGTGGGCCCACCACTGGTGGGCCCTTCTGAGGCTGCTCCTCCACAACTTCCATTTGGATCAGCGCTTGTTCCCCTTCCGGGGCCCTAGTGCTGATCGTGCTCTCCTCCGACCTGCAAGCCTCTGCCGTTCCCTCAGAGAGGGCACCGTCATCGGCGTTAAAATTTTGATTATTTAATGGGTCCATGTTATTCCCACGAGTAACCAGGAAAAGAAAGTCCACCCCCGCAGAGCCTGGATGCGGAGGTAAGGCATGCATACAATGGGGTGCTGCCTGGTTCCCCAAGGGTATCGTTTGCGACACTGTTCCCCAGTGTCATTCAGCCCTCGGCACGATAATCCCACCTTAGCTTGGGGAGTCTGGTCCGCGGCGATGCCTTGGGTCTTCCTGACGGGTTTTTACTTCCGTAGGTCGACGTTATAGCTGTCGCTGGCCGGGTACTGAAGTGTGCCCCAGGATCCTGGAGTCAGGTGCTGTTGTTCAGCCTCCTTTCTCCGTTCCCGAGGTGCCACTGTTTCTCCGACCGTCCCCCTATCCGCCACCTGGGGACGCGCTTAGTTGGTGACTCAGACCGTCCCCTTCGTCTCGTTTATAGAGCACGTCCGGGGCTGAGTCAAATATATTTATAAATTCAAATTTAAATTTAATTTAAATTAAAATACCTATAATTTTTAATTTAAATATTTATATAAATTTATTAAAATTTTAATTTAATTGAAATTAAAATACCTATAATTTTACCGGATATCACCGGTCACTCATAGTAGTAACGATAAGTGAGGTTCATCACCGTCACGAATTTCTTTTTCTTTCCGAAGCGAGGTGTTCAATCGTGAATCCTTATCCGGTGATCTCGGCGAACCGGTTTTGTTCACTCAAGCACTGGACACGTAAAAATACTTATTTATTATACTATTAGACAACGCATGTAGAACGTTATTGGTTGTGGGATATATATTAATAAGTACACAACGCAATGTAAATTTAATAATTCTTTTATTCTATAAAATGGCACGAGGAAGATACGTCTTTACACGATGGATTTCTCTAAGAGACTAAAGAACTAGTTCCTAAGGCCAAACCCAAATTCGTCACCTAATGAAAGAACCCTCTGTTCTTTCTTACTTAGAAAATATTGTTTATGTTTTACAAACTCTTGGGTGACGCTCTGTCGCCGTCCACGTCGATTCGTTTTTATAACCGTCATATAATATAAAATAATTAAACCTAATAATCCAATAAAATATATAAAGGCTTTTCCCTCATTGTGAACATCTGTTCAACTGATACATAGTTCTGAATACATGAGCAGTGCTTCTTTTTTCGTGCATATATTACTCAGTGATTTGTGACGTTGAATGCTGATACAAAAATCATCACTATGGCTCAACCGTATAATCGTCAGTATGCAGTTATTTGGTTCGTCGAAGAAGATAAAGCACAAGGTGAAAGACAAATCGATGTGGTGCCAGAATCATGGACCCTCAGACTATTGGAGATCGGTATTTGTGCAAATATCCACCACAAAAATTGTACAAGCGAATACCACAGTTGCTGGTGAGTCTCACACATTTTCACTTTCAATATCGCCTCTTTGAATTCTATTGTAAAATGGGTATGGTACTCTATGATTTTCCCTCCTTCTCACATGTTGGAAAATTTATTTTACTTTTATGAAAAAAATTATGGCTCTTTTTCCATTTGCAAAATTACTGTCTTGTTTTTATTTGAGCAAAAAATTTAGAAAAATCGTGAAAAATGTTTTTGCTGGTGTAAGATCATAGAAGGAGTTGCTGAGTTGACGCAGAATGCACCACATAATAATAGACGGTTTATATTAACTTTTATTTCCATTTTTGGCTAATGCTTGATAGATGCGCTTGAGCAAGCTAACAGACGTGCTGACCGTGCATGCAGGGACATCGATTGTGCTAGCACAGACACAGAAGTGATGAAAACTGAAAAACCACCAGTTCTAGCTAAAGACAAAGTTAATGAAGTTCTGAGAAATACAATTTCGATACGTGAGAACGTTGAGACAAAAGTAACAGTCAAAGCAACTGTTGAGTCTCCAAGAGGTCAAAGCGGAGCTAAACCAAACGAAGTCACCGTGTCTTCTCTATCCTCGACACCTAAAGGAAAGTACAATAGGGTTCGTGTAATTAGTAGTTCTGATGACACCTCTCAGGAAGATCCCTCAGAGAAATGATATTTCTCTTCAGAGAGACTCGAGAGCATCCAATCGAAGTCTAGAATTGATTTTAGGTTTGAAATACATTTTTTGTAGAGACCGCTAGGTGGCGCGCGAGCGAGTAGTCGTGTGAACGAGCAGTGCGGAAGAAAAAAGCAAATTATTACGAAAAAAATAGGAAAAAAAGGTGAAAAAGTGGGTGGAGAAGGAAGTGGCAGGGGGGAAGACAGGTGGGAAATAGAAAAAACGCGGTGAAGTGAGTGGGAGGGGAGCAAAGAGTAGAAAAGTGGTGAGGACCTGGGAAGGGGGAAGATTGAAAGAAACCGTTAGGACTGGGACGAAAGTGGGGGAAGGGGAAAGGCGACGAGAAACTTCGAGAAGGAACAGAAAGAGAGGCAGGGACCAGAAAGGAAAAGATGGAGAGAGAGATGGAACAGAAGACAGGTGTCAGGCGGAGAAAGAGGGGAAGGCCAAGGAAAAGAGAAGAAAAAACAAGGGAAAAGCAAGTGGGGAAGAGTGACGAAGGGCTGGAAAAATATTGGAAGGACAGGGAAGCGGAGGAGACAAACAAGGTGGAAAAAAGTGTGGGCAAAGAAAAGGAAAATGAACAGAGGGAAACAAAGGGAGAAGGGGAGTGGGGGAAGAGGGGTTCAGGACAAGCAGCCGCGTGGAGAGAACGCCACAAGGAAAGGGGAGAGGCGAGTTGGAGGAGTCGATAAAAAGAAGAGGGTCGGTAACGAAGGCGGCGGAGCAAAGGAGAGTAGAAGCAGAAGATAAGGAAGAAACGACACAGACAGAAGGTAAGGAGATAGAGCAGCGACAGGAGGGGAAGCGAAGCACGCAGAAAGGGAGGGAAGTGACAGAAGGGGACAAAGATATGAGTATAAGGGAGGATGATGAGACAAGATAGAGAAAATGTGACAGATAGGGAAAAGAACAAGAGAGAGATACGGTAAGAGTAACCAGGGAGGGAAAAGGGGAAAGATGAAACAGCAAAGTGGAGAGAGGGGGAGAAGACCGAAAGGCAGGAGGAGAGTAAGGAAGAAAGCTCTAGGGACGGGACGGAAAGTAGAGAGACAGAACACGTGGAGGAGGGAGAGGACTCAGAAACCGAGAGGAGGAGCAGGGGGGCAACGTCACCGAGGGAGGAAAGATTTAAAATATCAGAACTAGAGAAATGGTTGGGAGAGTGGGAGGAAAGACATAACGAGAGGTGGGAAGAGAATGGTGGAAGTGGAGGCACTGTTAAGAGAAATGAGGAGAAGCGGAGAGAAAAGATGTAAGTGTGGAACGGGGGAAAGGGAGATAAGGGAAAATGGAGAACTGAGAAGAAAATTAGAAGCAATGACGTACATATTGGCAAAGAGAGAGAAGCAGCTGGGAAAGCTACGGGAAGAGGTAGAATACTGGAAGGAGCGAGGATGGGAAATGCAGGAAAAGGAGAAAGAAAGGAAAGAGTTGGACGGAAGAAGAGGGGGAAGACGAAAAGAGGAAAGGGCAGTGAGAAGCGAAGGGGAAGAAGCCGCGAGGGAAAAAGGAGAGCAGGGGGGGTACCAAACAGGTGGAGCAGAGGGAGGAGGGAGGGAAAGGAGACGAAGGACAATCAGGAACAACAGAAAAAGGCGGAAGGAGGAGGGCCCCAGAGAGAGAGAGAGGAGGAGGAAGAGGAGAGAGGAAGAGGAAAGGGGGAAGAGAGCGCAGAAAAGGAGGAGGGAGAAAACACACCAAGAAGGGGTGGAAGAAGAGAGGAAAGAGGGGGAGACATGACTGAGAAAGAATGGCGAGGGTGGGTGGATGAAATGGCGGGACGGGAGGGGGAGGAGAACGAGGACAGACACATGAGGAAGAAAATAAGGACAACACCTGCAGCACTGCCAGAAGAAGAATGGAAGGAGGAATTAGAAGAAAGGAGAGGAAGAAGAAAAAATATAAAGATCAAGGGGCTAACACTAGTAACAAGGAGGAAAAAGGAGGAGTTGGAAACATTTTTCAAGAAGGAAATTGGGGTGGAGGCCAGAATAGAAAAGATGAGCAGGATGGAAGAGGAGGGGTGGCTGGTGAGAATGGAGGAGTTGGAGGACAAAAAGGCGATAAGGAGAGAGAGAAGAGGACTGCGCGCGAAGGGATGGGGGGTATACATTACAGATGATCTAACTGAATGGCAGAGGAAGGTAAAAGGGAGGCTGGAGGAACCGGCGGGGAAATGGAGGGAGAGGAGCTGGCCTGCCTGGACAGCGTACAATAGTATATATGTGGACGGCTCGTGGCTTGAATGGGGTGAGAGAAAAGAGGAAGTAAGACAGAGAGAAGAAAGAGCAAGAGTGAGGGAGGGAAAACCCTTTTGAAAAACAGGCTAGGGATAGGGGGGAGATTCCCGAATCACTCAAAATAACACAATGGAATGTAGAGCATGCGGGGAACATAGGGAAGAACGAAGAATGGTGGAGCGAAATGGACGTGGTAGCATTCCAGGAGGCGAAGGGAATTGTTTGGTAGAATTATCTGAGTAGAGGAGTGCATGTGTTATTCTTCAGTATCGTCTAGAAAATAAGGACCTATTGTATTCGGGCTTTTCAGTCACACGTGGCGCACAGACTCACAAAATGTATCCGTAGAAATTTAGAAGCATTACAATAAGGGACTAGTCGTAAAACTGCAACTTGACTCTAGCATAGCTAACCTTTTGAGAAATTTTATTGCTTTTAAGACTCGAATCTATCCACTTACAGTTGCGAGAGAGAAGATGGATGTAAAATATAGGAAACAGACCTTTTTTGTTTTCACCAAACGTTGCACACACACACACCCCCTCCATTTTACAAAATTCTAACCAAGATAGAAAAGTTGAAAAACAGTCAGTGCGCACTGCAACCCCGAAGCGACCGCTCCGCTTAAGACAGGGTCAATGAAAATTAAAAAGACGAAATGACCGTTCCACTTCAAACAAGTATCGATCCAAGCAGATTCACGGCTTGGGCATACGAAGTGACCGTTCCACTTCGCATAAATCTTGATCCAAGCGGATTCACTGCTTGGACATATTCATAAAGACACTATTATAGCCCAATGCAGAATTACTGCAATGGGCATTTTTTAAATGTTAATTGACAACATTGCTCCAAACATTAAATAAAGAAAACAATACAAAACGAAAATAGTGTGAAGTCATTTAATTTTGCTCTCCACATACAAAACAGGAATGAAGAAAATGATAGAGAGGCTGAACAGAAATTTTGAGTGGTTCGGGAAAGGAGGAATAAGGCAGAAAGCAAGAGGAAAGGCGAGTGGAGGACACCTGATGGGGGTGAGGAAATCGTTGGAGGCTGAATGGGCAGTGCAAGTGTGGGAATATGGACGAAGGCTGAGAATAATAGGCAAAAGGAGGGATGGAACAACTAAGTGAGTTCAAAGAAAGAAGATCGCAGGACAAGACGATAAGGAATGAGGGGAGAAGGCTAATAAATCGGTGTGAGGAGCAGGCGCTACTAATACAGAATGGGAGAAGCAAAGGAGACGAGGAGGGGGCAATCACGTTCATAGGGGAAGGCACGGGGCTGGGAAGTGTGTTGGATTACATAATGATAAAACTGGAAGAGGAGGACAACCCTCAATGGTTCAGAGAAATAGTGAATGGGGGCGAAAGAGCAAAGGAGGGAGAGTGGGAAGGAAGGCAGAAAAAAGACTCAAATGGAAAGAGGCAAGGAGGGAAGATTTCATAAAGAAATGGCAAGAAGCACGGAAGGAAGAGGAGGGGAGAACGGAGGAAGGCGTGAGCGGCGGATGGGAGAGGCTAGTCGAAAGTACGGTAAGAGTGGCAATAAAAACGGGAATGACAACGGGAGGAACCGGAAGGGAAAGAGCGCCGTGAGATAATGGGGAGTACACGAAGGAGAGAAAAAGAATCTTTAAAAAACTACGAAGATACAGAGAGGAAAGGAACTGGAAGAACAAATGGGAATATAACCAGGTGAAGAAGAAAGTAAGGGAAGTAAGGGGAAAGCTGTATAGGAAGTGGATCGAGGGGCAGCAACAGGAGGTGATGGAAAGTAGGACGATGGCGGATTGGTGGAAGGCGATGAATTGGTTTAGACAATCGGCAAGAAAGACAGCAAACAACATAACGGAGGAGGACTGGTTGCGATATTTTAAGGAACTGCTGGAAGCGGAACAGGGGGAACAAGAAGAGGCAGAAGAACAGAGGAGGAGAGGGGCAAAAGCAACCGGGGCAGAAGGGGCCAGAGAGAAAGAGAAGGAAGATGAGACAGAGACAGAACGGACAGAAGAAGAAAGGGAGGGAGAGGAGGAAGAGGAGTTGGACAAGGAGATTTCAGAGGTGGAAATAAGGAAGGAAATAAACAGGTTGAAGAGAGGAAAGCAGACAGGGGAGGACAGAATGGCGGCGGAGTTCTGGAAGAATCTGCCGGAGGACGGGAAAAAAGAAAGAATACGGACAATCAAGGAACTGTGGAGAAGAGAGGAAATGATCGACAGATGGAGGGTGGCAACAATTTTCCCAATCCACAAAGGAGGAGACGTGGACAAAGCGGCGAACTATCGGGGAGTATCACTGTTGGACATTGGATACAAAATAATGACGGGAATAATGGCCAGAAGATTAGGAAGGTGGCTGGAGGGGATGGGGAAGTTATGAGAGGCGCAGGCAGGGTTTAAAGCAAACAGAAGCACGATCGAACAAGTATTTGTGCTGTGACGTGACATTTCCCAACGACCGGAATTGCCCGTCACCTTCGCCCTTCCTCCCTTTAGCCTCTTCGCCAAACACCAAAAAAAGGAAAGAAAACGGACAAAGTGGGAACCTAGAAGGTTGTTGGGCGCCAGCTAATTTTTTGGGTCGAGTAATTAGCGACTCGAAGTCTAAATAAACAAATTTAACGCAAGAAACGCAAAACAAGGCAGAAACTAGCCTAACTTAGCGAGGGGTTTAAGGGAGAGGTTACGGATGCCTGCGCTGCTCAGTATGCTAGGTAGTGGAGGGAGGGGTGGATTCGAGGAATAGGGCAAAATTAGTCTGACTAACTGGAAGAAATCGAATCAGAAGTCAGAATACAATTTTTTTCGATTTATTTGGTCAATAGCCATAGAACAACAAAAAAAAAGGAAGACTAGAAAATTCGATGGATTCCGCGAGTCGTGATGCTCGGGATTTTCTGACGACGGGTCGGAGACTCCGTAAATTATTTATCCCCTAATTCAAATATATAATAAATCTGCCCACGCGATTCCGCGAGCCCTCGGGAAGGGTTCGGGACTCCCGCCAACCGGCTGAGGTCAACGGTGAGACAAAAAAAATTAATATGTATGAAAATCCCTAATGCAGGTTGAGAACCACCGTGAGTTCTCACTAGGCCTGGAAGGGGCTTCAAACGAGAGAGAGAGAGAGAGCGAGGCACAAGGTGCGACAGAGACAGCGCTACGCTCAATGTGCACAGCGCACGTGAGGATGTTTTCACGTCTTTTAATTGTTCCACCCCGGTAATGCCCGATCCGATTGGATTCGGATAAACTCCACCGTCGAGGGTGACAATTGACGCATCATCTCCCAAAATGGGGAATTTTCACCGCGGACGGGGATTAATATATCCTCGTTCCCGTACCACGGGAATTTTTATCTGACAACGCTGAGCCGGAGTTCTCGCTCAACGTTGAGTGGGACGTACGGGGAGGGGGAATACCCCAGGCCCCGATGATACGCGTGTGTCCCGAATAGGGACACGCGGATCGGTACGCGGATAGGGCGTCGCAACACAAAAAAAAACAAAGAGCTCCCGTTCCACGGGGTTTTCCGCAGATTTTTCCCCGGGATTCTTATTAATATTTCCTACCAACCGACACTAACTCCCATGGGAGCGATCTCCTGGGGATAAAATTAACGACCACCATTAAGGACCACCTGAACGGGGAAAAACACCGTTCGATCCGTGGATCGATCGGGATATTCGATTTTCCATAATTTAAACCCGCGATTCTCCAGTCAACGGGGTGACTGGGAAAATAATTGAATCTCGATCTCTCACCTTTGCGCGGATTTTGCTGGCGGGTTGCGATCCCCCCATGGTGTCCCTGATGTTTTCTCGGGGTGCGGCGAGAGTGGACCTCCTCTCGGTCTCGTGTCCTGGCGGGAAGTGGCCGAGGAATGGCGGAACTCTGTCTCGCCAGAACAGTAGTAGTAGTTCTGGCGGATATACTGCGGCGGCGCCGGTGTCGCTCCGCGCGCCAAAACCTCCCCATTCAAATTTGAATGGGGGAACCACAACTCCCCGATATTCATCTCTCACGCGATTATCGCGGCTAGTCTTCCCGGGTGGCTCCCCTGGGATCCGCGGATATTCAAATTGCCCTAATAGTTTATTTAAAGGTGGCGATTCAGTGGGGTGTTGGCCGCGGCACCCCCTACTGACCTTCCATACTTAACCCAACCTTAATCTACCTCGCGGATCCCTCCCTCTGGGGTGCTGGCACTCGCAGCCAGGCTGTTCATCCCGAGAAGATGTCGCGAACGGATTCTCCCTCTACCCACGTCGGATGGTAATTTTTATTACCCCTCTTCGCGACGTCAGCGCAGGACCGACACGATTTCATCTAATATTTCTAAATACTCCTAATTTTTCCCTAACCCTGAATTTGTCCGTTTTTCTCTACGTGTATTTGACCTCCGGTCGATCCGGGAAATTCGCGAGATTGCTGGTCTCGTGATAATTTTTCGCGTCTCTCTTGCTCGTGTCTTCCCTCCATCGATATACGTCACAGTGCTACACACAATAATAGGAAACAGGCTGAAGAGGAAACAAGGGAAATTATATGTGGCATTCGTGGACTTTAAGGCGGCATTCGACGAAATGGACAGAGAGAAATTGTGGGGAAAATGGCGAGCATGGGAATAAAAGGAAAATTCCTGAGAATCACAAAGAAGATCTACGAAGAGACGGAACAAGATTATAACAGGGAAGGGATTGACGCAGGAATTTAGGACGCGCAAGGGGGTAAGACAAGGGTGCCCGCTGAGCCCGGTATTTTTTAATATATATATTGTGACGTATTTTCGAAGGCTCGCGGAACCCTTCGTCCATCCGCCCGCCCTCTGGCACCGGAACACCCCTCAAACAAATCAGAAAAATCCGTTAGGCGCCAGGTCATTAGAACGGAATGACCACCGTACACAAAATACTCCTCCGCTCTCAGCTTCGATAGCTCCGGCAGCTCGGTCCGTTGGGATTCACTTAATCCAAAAGCTGAAAGGGGGATGCAACTGGGACTTTTAAACAAAAAGAAAAACCACGCAATTGTCAGAATGATCGGGGATCACAATGTTTAATAAATAAAAAAAATAAAGGAGACAATCTCGATACAATAAAAAAAAAATCAATTAAATAACTCCCCGGAAATCGACCACGCGTTGTCGCACACACAGTTGGAAATCATACTATAACGTCACTGTTGTCCAATCAATAAAATCAATTAAAACTATTCTGAAGTCAGCCAACAAGGAAAATCAAGTCATCGATCTCAAAACGGTCAAATGAATTACAATAGATATTAGATGAACAACCGCGTTCCAAGACGCAAGTTGCAAAGGTCCAAGAATATAAAACATAATTTAACTCAAACGACGGAGTCAGGAAACCCCATTACAGTCAAATAAATGAATCAGAATCTAAACGTTATAATTTTGGTCAAAAGAATCCAGTGACTCGAAGCGTCAACACAAAAATCGATGAGGCTGCGTGACCTCGATCAGCCAACATTCCAATCCACGATACACAACAATCCAGAGGTCACGCGACCTTGAAAATATAACAGAAATCAGGCTCGAATTCGATGGCGAGGGATTGATGAGTTTGCGACGCAAATCATCACACAGAAGTCGCAATACTCATCCCCGACATTTAATTCACGAAAATACAATAAAACCAATGTTATAACAATCTGCCGAGCGAGAGAGATACCGCAAAAATCGCTGAGAGAAGTGGCCAGGGATCCCTGGACAGGAAAAATCCACTAACGGTCCGCAGGACCCAGGTGTATAAAACACCGACAAAACCGGGATCTCTGCCCACAATCTTTACATAAATTCCAAAAAAAAAACAAAGAAATGGCCACCACGCTCACCCTGAACCTCCACACTTCCTCGGGTCCGTCCTCACAAAATACTTTTACAGCCGCAAAGGAATACTCGGCGAAATGGCGTCCGTGG
Organism: Diachasmimorpha longicaudata; assembly: GCF_034640455.1. NCBI lineage: Eukaryota > Metazoa > Arthropoda > Insecta > Hymenoptera > Braconidae > Diachasmimorpha > Diachasmimorpha longicaudata. The sequence goes on along the minus strand of NC_087225.1, from coordinate 4,696,911 downwards.
CACCACACAATTTACACAGGTCTGCTCCGAAGCTCCACCAAACAGGAAGTGATTTTCCTCGCCACGTGAAAATCCGCAACAGGTCGGCAACCTGGTGATTTCAGGCGATTATGAGTGGGGGGGGGGTGATCATCGTCATTTCCCACCAATCCCCCACGACCAGTCATGCGCAACAGGCCCATTAATTAGGGCGCATGTGCCATCCACTACGGCTAGGCTCAATCAACCACCTCATACGTGCGTTAATCACCGCCCATGCGACTAGTAACCCTACTGATTAACGTAGTCCTATATCCCCATTAATCGCGGGACCTCGTGCTCTGGTGAGACGTCACTTCCGCGCCAATTAATAGCTGGATTGTGGCTCCCCCATAGACCACATTGCACATCCAGTCATTGGCCAAAATTCGGAGTTTGCCGACCACTGCGTCACTTCCGGGTACCTGCCCCCGGGATCGTGGCTCCACTGTCGGCCAACCAATCCGCTCCTTCATCCTGTCCGGTATCCTGGCGACTACCGCCATCTCCCAGCTCCTCCAGGACCCTCGATGACGTCCTCCGTGAGAACGCGGTGGCGCGTCATTTGAATCCAAAACAAAAAATAAATCATACGAATACCTCCGCTCATCACTCTCATCTCGAACCCTCGCCATCGAAGGTGACTTCCCGCCTGGTGGAGGTCCCTAGAATCGCGCCACGGTCGAGGACCAGTAACTGGCAAAATACCACGTTACAATATATAGAGGACGTAATCGGGACATTGGAAAGGAATGGGGCGGGAGGCACGGCAATTGGGAGGGGAACAGGGGAAAAGGTATATACGCTGCTATATGCGGACGACGCAGCAATGGTGGCAGAGGGAGAGGAACTGGCAAGGATGCTGAAGACGATGGAGCGGTAGGCGGAAAAAAATAGGATGGAAGTCAGTGTGGAAAAAACAAAAATAATGGTATTTAGAAAAGGGGGGAAAAGGAAAAAAGAAAGGTGGGGCTTCAAAGGAAAGGAGTTGGAAGTGGTGAAGGAATTCAAATACCTGGGATTCTATTTCACAACGGGAAACAGGTAGAGGGAACACGCAAACAAGCTAGCGGGAAAGGCACAGAGACTAATAGCAGGCTGAAGAGCCTCAGAAGAAGGCTCTATTTTATGGGAGCGACAGTGAAGGCGGCGGCACTGTACGGAGTAGAAGTCTGGGGATGGGCGAGACAGGAAGAGATAGAATAAGTGCAGAGGAGGTATGTCAAAGCGAGTATGAGACTGGCAAGGAACACACCGGAGTACATCTGGAGAATGGAAGCGGGAGTGGAAAGCATAGAAACGGGAGCCTTCAGGAGAGCAGTAAAGTTCATGGTAACGATAGGAGAAATGGAAGAAGGAAGATGGGCAAAGAAATGCCTAAGAGAAGAAATTATGGGAATAAAGAACGGACAGCCAACGGAGTGGGGGAGAACGGTCAGGGACAAGTTAAAGGAGCAGGGCGACGGCGAGGTACTGGAGAGGCTGTGGAAAAAGGAGTTAGACGGAATAGGCGAGAGGATGGAGGGGCTAGTGGAAATAATGGAGGGATAGGAGAAACAAAAGGACTGGGCAAAAATAGAATCAAGATACTGTAACTACTACAAACACATCAAAAAGAACACGGAGATGGGAAAGTACTGGCTGGACAGGAGACTGCAGGAAGAGCAGAAGACAGGATGGGCTAGGTGGCGATGCGGGAACGCGCTGATGAGAGGAAGGAGGGGAATGGTAGAGGATAGATGCAGGGCATATAAAAGGGAAAAGGAGGAGATGAAGCATGTTCTCGGATGTGGGGAATTAATGAAGAGGCTGGGGAAAGAGAACGAGAGGTGGTGGAAGGACTGGGGCAGAAGAAGTAATCGAAGGCACTGGTAAGAGAGGATGGTGGAGATCATGGGAGCGCCCCCAGAAAAAAGAATGATTGAGAGGCTGAGGAGGATGGAGGAAGCGCTGAGGAGGGCAGCGGGGGAGAAGGGATGAAGGTGAAGAAGAAGAGAGGTGAAGAAAGTTGTAGAGAAGAGGGGCTGATAGGGCTGTGACATAGAGGAGAGAGGACATTTGTTTTGTTTTGTATAAAATAGAAATATATATATTAATATTAAAGTTAAAATAGAAGAGATAATTGAAAGAGGCTGGAAAGGATGTAAAACAACGGAAAAAAATTGTAACATCAAAGAAAGAAATAATAATAATAATAATAATAATACATTTTTTGTATGTGTTCACATTTTATTTCCTCTTTATAATTAAATCTCTTTGTACTTTCCTAGATAGTGACGCTTTAAATTCTCCACTGCAGTCAAATAACAAGAGGAATGTGCGAAGCTACAGTAGAAATAGTGGGGAGAATTTAAGAAAAATAATCACTCAAGATTTTTCCAATCACTTTTCCGTATTCTGTCAAATATTGAACTATTTAAAATTAATATTGATGAAATCGTTTTTCTTAGGAAAGTGTATACATATTTAATTCGAAATCTGATCAGTTGTAACTAAAATCAATGGAAAAATTTTAAAGTTAACTGAATAACCCCTTGATAAAAAGTTTAAACTTTAGAGTAGAAAATGCACATTGGCACAGGAGTGTATATCCTCATTGAATCATAACATATATTTCGCAGTTTCGAACATGAGCGTCGATTCGGAAGAATCCTTGAGAAGATCTGTCTCCGAAACTCCAAGGTGTTCAAAGAAAAAAAACAAGGTAATTTATTGTTAGAGATTGGATTAATTTCTACTTTATCGAGGTACACTCTCGAGATAATAGTTCGATTCTATCGACTGGGTATGAGGTGTCATGGCGTACGGCCTCTTCAATTGTTAACCACGTTATATTTTTACACCCAATAAATAGTTGTTACAACGATCAACTATTGTGTTCTACTGCTTAAACTTTAACATTTATCGATTTTTTTCATTCATTAACCGAAATATTTCAGTAGGTGAATAGCTGTAATATTATTTCTAAAGGAATGCATGGACATTGAGTATATGGATAAACAATTCAAAGGACTAAGAGCACAAATCGAGTCTACGAAACGCAGCATTCTCTATGACATTGAACATAAACTTAAAGCTCTTAGTCTTAATATCACAGCTTTAAAGACTGAAAATATACAATATGATTATAAGAAAATTCAAGAAACACTTGGTACTACTTTCCCACTAACTACACTGGAGGGCGTTCTGGCTTTTGAAGCGGAACTTCATCTTATTGAAGACAGGAAGAAGGCATTGGTACGATATTGTTCCTTCTTACTCTTGATATTATTTTTATTCGGATTGGTTGTAATTTAAATTATCTGTTCTAATTTCAACGACGCAGCTTATGGAATATTTGAGTGTAAACCATACTACCACCAAAGAATATATTATTAAAGTTCTTCCCTCTGTAATTGACAAGAACGTGCAATCACATTATTCGGGCCAAGGGATGAAGAAGGCTTCTGCAGTCAAGCGTCGTTTTAAGGATACAGCCCCATATGCTTGCTTTGAAGGTAACTATTTGTTTTTATTTATAGCATTCGGGAAATTTCTGGGGCATGGCTTTCGACTTGACGGACGATTTAGTTTCGTACTACTATATGGAAAAGACTTCAGAATTTCTTTTATGAAAATAAAAATATGATAGCGAACAAATGACGCTTATTCTCAAACAAGGGGTAGTAATTTCAAAATGAAAAGTACCTAAGAAAAAATTTTTTTTTTCATAAATAAAGGCGAAATTCAAACAATTTGCATTTAAAAAAGATCATAAAACTGTTTTTAAGCAGAAATCAACATTTCTTCCGAATATTCCTTTCTCTCTCACTTAATTTTCAATTAAACTCATTTTTTCATTGTTTTTGTTTTGTTCTAGCTGCAATGATAAACCGATGGGGGACATATCCCAAATTAATTTTGCACGTAGGAGTTTGGCTAGCTAAATGGCAATATCGTGAAAGAGGACGAAAACAACGTGTCAAAGTTGGAGAAATACAACTTTTATCAACAATCAACAACAATAACAATCCGTAACTAACAACAACAAAACAAGAACAAATAAATCTCAATATTGATATGGAGATTCTTAATTTCAGAGTTGGTAATATCTTCTCAAAAAAATTACATCACAATGGATGTACCAATTCATGTTCCGTTCATACTTTATCAATAAAAAAATTTTAAACCTGAATTTTCTTCACATAGAACCATTTATTACTTGCGACCATCATCGGCCCCCTCGAAATTGAATATAAGGCCGAGTATCGGCCTACTTACAACTAAAGATGCGGCCGACTATCGGCATACTTAAAATTACAGATGCGGCCGAATATCGGCCCACTCAAGAATGAGTATACGGCCGATTATGTTCGCCGATTGTATCACCCTGCATGGACTGGACGTGAACCCCGTGATAGCTGTTTACCCTTTCGAAGGGCTGCGCATCGGTCAAAGCCAGCACCGAGTGAGTTTCCGTCCCTTCCCTCTTGCCCCAGCAGACATCTTCTCCGCCATTATTACAATAAACCTCCCCTCCAACGGTGACCACCCTGTAATTCTTATTCCATTTATAGTATTTATAATCATTGGATCGCCAAATTCTACCTCTTTTATATAAATACTAGAGCCTTCCCCCCTTACCTTTTGTATAGAGTGGTCCGACAAGTGATCTGCCTTATCGCAAGCCTAGATAATATGCAAAGGCGTGACTAGTTAATTGTCTCAATCCATTAATAATTCATTTAATGAACTCTTTCTTCATAATCTGCCTTTGTCCCTTTTTTACCTAATGACCTGCCCTCTAATTATTCTTTAATATTAGGAGAAAGGTCACAATATATACTATATATATACTATAGTAGATATTGTGACGTAATTTCGAGAAGTTCACGAAACCCTCCGTCCGTTAGCCACCCCTCTGGCACCACCACACCCCAAAATCGAATATCCAAAACTGTATGTTAGGCGCAAGGTCATTTAACGGAATGACCACCGTTCCGAAAATCCTCGCTTTGCGGCTTCGAATTCCCCGCTGCTCGGTACGTAGAGATTGAAATAAAGCCGAAGCTGAAAGGGGATGAAAACTGGGATGTCTCAAAAAAAATTAAATGTAAAACAAACTAAAAAATTGTCGGGGAGAACGATGTTTAATTAACGTCAAGATGCGGTCTCGATACAATTAAACATGATTTGATCCAAATAGAAAATCCCCGTAACTTGAGTCTGCGTGATTAATGACACACCGGAATGTGATTCAAGTCATTGTCGTCGAGTTACAAGTTATTAAGTTAATTCTGAAGTCTAATCACAATAACACAAAAAATAAAATAAATCATTCCGACAGAGAGTCAACGCAGTCAGTTAACAAATGATTGCACACCTGAGTCGCTAGCCTGGAGTTATGATTATGAACTGGACACGACATGTAAATCGGAATAAGTGAGCTAGTCAACCCACTTGTCGTTAGTCGAAATATAAACAGACGGTTGATCACAACGACCGTAGCCAAACTCTTCAAATAATTCAACGACTCGCAATAATAATAAAATCGGTAAGTCTCTGTGATGCCCAAACAAAAGAAATACGCGACAGAGACGAGAATCCGACCCAAACACGGTTAGGGTCACGCGACCTTCACATTCCTGAACCGAAATTCAATGGCGAGAGATTCTAGAGTTCATCATGTACATCACACAGTTCATGTGCCAGCAATCGAGAAAATGATTGTGACACTTTCGAGTTGATAAATTAATTTCACTCGAAAGAATTAATGACTAAACTTTTATTTTTCTGAATTCCTTTTGTTTGAGTTTTTTTGGTATTTATTTGTTTATTTTTGATTTTATCTTACTGACAGTTGTCACGGGTGGTTGAACAAAGAATAAAAATGCACTTATGGTTTGATTTCACTTTTCATTTCATCACAAGTTTGAACTTTTCACATTTGCACTGTTATTATGGGTTTATAAAGAGAACTAGGTTTTTCTAATGGGACCAACTCTGATCATCGAATCTAATCTCAAAATGAAGTCTTGGGAAGAACTTGGACACTCGCGATGTGGTTCGATTGTTTGCCTACTTGGTACTGTCTTCTTTTTCCCTACACTCCCTCCTCAATTACTTCCCGAGAGGGGTAACTAGTTTCCTAAATTTTAAGAAGGGATGAAAATTGTATTTCTGATTGGTGGGAGGTTTCTGTAGGAGGGTCTGCATGTAAGGAGAAGAATTTTTGCTCTTCAACCTTTGGGTTTTTAATAAGGGGAATTCCCAGGTCCCGTTGCGGTCCCGAGGCTTGTGAGGAGATTGCTGACCGGTTGCAAAGGATCAAGCTGTAAAATAAGCGGAACGAGGGAAATTTTGGTAGAAACCCTTTTTTTTTATAGGGAACGATTTATCTTGATTTATAGAAGTGCCTGAAGGATTTTTGAAAATGAATTTTACCCTGTTTATGACATAATTGGTGGGACTGGTTCCGAGATAATGTTAAAGGTTTTGAGTGTTCAGCAGATGTTTTACTTGGGGAATTCCCTCGAGGTGGTGATTTAGAAATAACGTTTCAACGAACAATTTCCCATATTTTCATCGCGAAGTGTCCATTTTTCCCATTCAACGTTGACATCAATAAATATAATTATTTTGTTGTGGTAATATTATTAATGAACGATTGGTATGCAACAATTCACTTAGCCAATTACCACAGTTTCATCCTCTAACTCACAAAATTCGATTATCTAATTGACCCATCTTACTTATCCACTCGGAGAAAGAGACAGACATCGAGAGTTTTCACTGATTGAAACCGCCAGAGATTCGCTGAGGGAATGCTCCACATATTGTCCTTTGGGACTCAGATGTCCTAGATATAAAAAATAAATCGCCCTCGGAATCTGCCAACGATAAATGTTAATCGACCACTCCAAAATAAAATTAGAAATGCCCCTGATAAAAGGCCCCCACGCTCACCAGATCTCCCGGAGTTCCAATTTGCTTCACTCGTACGTAACACCTGTTGCGTACTTCACACGTGCCGTACGAAACAGGTGGATCACGCGTTCGATGATAGGAGGGTAGGGGGTGGTGGCGTCATTGTCCCCCATCCTTATTGATTAGACATGCGCGCCAGCTGCCCTAATTCGCAACGCATGCGTCCTTGATGCGTAACGCATGCGCCCTTGCTCCTGGTGATGCCGACTGAGCTGGTTCCGGTCGGTCTTTCCAGAGCCTTTTCCCCGCATCCTGCATCCTTCCCTCAGGGAATCATTGCCTTGGACGACACCTCTCGGGTCTCTGCAATCCCTGATGCTCTCGAGGTTCTTGGTATCCCCCGCAGGAGTGTAGTGGCGCGGACATTTGCAGTTCGCCCCAACCAATACAACAATAAAGTCAGCCCATGAGAACCCCGTTCTCCTCTCCCCGGAACTCTCACCACTGAAAGTGACTTCCCGTCTAGTGGAAGTCTCAAAACCCGCGAAACGGTCGAGGACACGTGATGGGCAAAACACCACGTCACAACCTATACCAAACTATATAGTACACATATACTAAACTATATAATATATATATACTAAACTATATACTATATAGATCTTCAAATGGGCAGAAGGCTGAGCAGTGTGGAAGAAACACGAAAAAAATTCTTCAACGGTCGGCTGAATGAGTATTCTCGACATGCGACTGAACAATTATTCTTTCATGGTGACGCAATATGTTTATGGACCTATATCCTTTAACCTTCACAGTGCTCTCCCCTTTTTCAATTCAAGCAAGTTTAGAATGCTTCCATCGATTTGCCATGCATGCTTGCTCAAAAGAATCATTCTAAATTAAAAAAAAATGGTTCCTCTTGCCTGAAATGCCGGTTTTCCTGTTGCACTTCATTTTCTTTCCCTTGTAGTGTTTCTATATGTGAAATGACTCGATTGAAAATTTTTGCTCTGCCATTGATTACTCTTCATACTGTCAATGATATCGTAAGTGTCATCTATGGAGTAATCTTTGAATTCATTCGCGAAATACACTCGTCATCAGCTATCCACCCCTGCCTCTTCCCGATGAAATGAATCCCTTTCGGTAAGTTTGCATTTTTCTTTCCGAAGACTTCTTTCGCCGTTCGCCATTCTATGTTCCAATTTTTTCTGTTATTCTCTATTTCACTGTCATAATATTTCTCTTCGCTACAAGGAATAGGAGATACTGCTGTATGCCCCATTTGTTAATAACTGAGTCAATCGGCGTCTCTCTTACTCACTCACTCTCTCTCTCACTCACACACTCTCTCTCTCTCTCTCACTCACTCACTCACTCTCGCTCTCTCGCTCACTCTCGCTCTCTCGCTCACTCTCACTCTTTCACTCACTAGTTCTCATTTTTTGCGTCTCTGGTTTTTGGTGATCGACTGATATTTTGTTTAAGGTTAATTATTTGATGATCGCAAATGAAGTATTTTATTTTGCCACTACCCCCTATGGGTTAACCCCCAATTTTTGCCTTTGCCCTTGTGTAAGTAGAGCGATCTGCTTGTCGGGATGTGAGGGCGGTGGAATGAAGGGGGTCAAAGCATTCCGTAGAACGCACAGCACGTGTTTTTCACTACGAGTTACCTTTTTTATTATAAAAATGGTCAACAAATGATCAGACGATAAACAATAACAAACAGAGCGGTCACATTTAACATTTTGCGTCGCACTATACGAAGGATAGGGCAATATGAGACTGACGCGAGCGGATCCGGTAGGAGCAAACAGAACGTTGAGTTAGTCCGATCAGATCCAACGGTTAGGTGAGAGATGAGGGGTCACGGGCGACAATTGGACTAATTCTCACCACGTAATCCAATTCGGAAAGTGTTCACCGATAATTTCGTGATTGGGGGGTTATACGACGGACGGGCCACCGCGGGGAAAAGGAGAGACTCTTTGTGGGGCAGGATTTCCCACACCCTTGCAATCGTTAGGACTCGACAGACTAGCCTCGAAATGCAGGTCGTTGAATTTTGTTGGGAACAATACCGAAATTTTATATCCACCCGATCTGCGCGACAAACTGTGTTATGAGACAATTAAAGAACGCATGGTACCTCAGTTTTTCCACGACTGATTTTAATCGGTACCTATGCAAGTTTTTATTATCTTGTATTAGGGGTTGACTTTATGGGGCGGTGGCCGGAGGTTTGAGGTTCTGAAGAAAATTTAGTGTTAAACGATTGTTCACGTCATTGAATTTTCGTGGTTTCATCTCCTGCGTGTTGAGGATTTCTAGCCTCTTTTTGTCGATTAGCAATGGGTTACATCTCAAGTACAAAAGATGAAATGAATGACTCCCATGATATTTGATCCATTTGGCGGTTGACTCGTATAACGCATAACCCATATCACGTCTGACTTTCATGGCGTATGGCTCCTACGATGCGTAACTTATATCAATACTTATGTTCAGAATTCTTATACTACAAATAACTCCACATGAGTTCCTTCGATCATTCAATCTTCTTTCAGGTTTTTAAGCTCAATTGATCCACCCATAACGTTAAAAGCTTGATTATGGGCCCTTTTTTCATTGGGCTCGAAAAATTTTGAATCTACAATCAACTGCGAAGGGCTATTCGTTCGTGAAATCACTGTGTAACTTCGGGCTGAAATCATGTTCGAAATCACATGTAATCTCATGAAATCGGTCGAAGTTAATTGCAATCAGAGAAATTCTGGGATTTCATCGATTTCAGATGACTGCAAATGAAATCACATGAAATCAGTGAATTATAAAACTTGTTTATTAGGATTGGTGTTGAGTTTTGTTTATTCGTATGGGAGAACAATAACATCTCGAGAGTTCTCAGGATCATATGCTCGTGTACAGGGTAATGTTAAAGAAATAGGTGTACTTTGTACCTGGTATATTTTAAAGAAACAAAGATTTTTTAAATGCAGCCAATGACTACTCATGGCTCTATAAATATTAGTCAATACCGTCAAACAATTTCCTCTCCAGTCATTTCCAAAGATGGTCTCCGAGTTGATGAGAAAATATATAAAGACGTTGTCAAATATTTTTAGTTCTAAATTGTTTGTCCTTTACTGAGACGTGAAGATTTTATTTCATTTAGTTTAATTCAGTTCAGTATGTCAGAGATATACTTTGTTTTCCTATGTTGAATAAATGATTTATTGAAAAAGATTGCCGTATTCCTCCTTGTATTTGTCATTACATGACTGGGATATAACTGCTGCTAGTGCTAGTATTTTATCCGGAGATCTAATTGAATCCAACTTATCTCCCCTACCAGCCCTCACCGCCCTTGCTGCCCCATTCGCATTAAAGACTTGAAATGATATGAAATCATTTGAAATCGTGAAATCACCGGAAAAAAAATCCCTGGCAATCACATGAAATCAACGATTTCAAGAAATCATTGAAATCATCTCGAAATCAGATGAAATCAGCAATCACTGTGTCATCGAATTTTTGACTGAATAGCCCCTCGATCAACTGCACACAATCGTAGATACGAAGCCGATGCCATTTGAGCTGTAACTATCAACTACTTCTTAACTGTCATTAAAAAATGAATTCCGGCATATTTCTCGACTACAATGGAAAAAATCACTGCTGTTCTATGTACCGTGAAACCTATTTAATACTCGATTTGTATTGAAATACATGAAGGTCGGGTGCCCACTTCACGGAGCTCCACTGCAGTGCTAACATAGAAGTTTTTACTTCAAATTTCCTGCCGTGTTAAATTGACTTCTTACAATCCACCACTTCATCCTGTATTAATTTACCCTTCCATATTACAATACAGTTGCGTAAAACATGGGTTATCATGCAAATTGTTAGACTTTCATTGTCCCCTAGAGTTCACTGTATGTTTGAGCTTTAAAAGTAATTCCTGAATCATAAGAAAATTCCACATGAATACATTCAGGTCGTATACTGAAACAGTAGCGCTGAAGGCGTTCTGATCGGAATGAGCCGTCTATCTCCTTTAGGCACTGTAATCACCCAGTAATCTCTCCCATTGATATACGCTTTCCTCGCAGATGCTGTGTCTCCGTAAATACTTTCGTACATTGGAGAAATCTTTCCGATATTTAATTCTCGATGATTATAGCTGTCATACGAATCGTTGGTACACTTGTGAATAATAGCGTGGCGGATGGCACTTGTGTCTTGTTTCACACGATTGGGGAGATTTTGTAACAACACTGGTGAAAGACGTACTGGAATATCTGAATTTTCCATGCTTGGCGAACAGCAGGTACCCTTGTCCCCATGGCGAAGACAGAATGTATTTTTTCGACGCTTACTAATTTCATAAATGAAGGTGATGCATGCAGATATGAATCCCGCCCCGATCACTTTGTATGTCAATGTCAAGTCTGAATTTTTCAACTGCCGCTCGGTACTTTTGAGATTGAGGGGACAATACTCCACCTTTGGAAGATTTCTCCTCTCCAAATACTTGATTATGCCGACTTCTATCAGAATTTGTAGTCTGAAACAATCGGAAAAATAATACATTTTATTGGTAAGGATGAATTTTTACTCAATCAACTATTTTTTTTATCTAGAAATAATTTTGTATTGATTGCAATATTTTGTTCCTCGATATGATCTTCATTCATGAGAAAAGATAGACAGATAGATAGATAGATAGAGGCAACTACATCTGTATCTCCCCCCCCCCGCCCCACCCGCTCATCATCGCAGTTTTACATTGACTCTTTCCTCCGTTGGGTAACCTATTCCTCATCAATCGCCCTCCCCCCTCTCCATGACCCCCTCCAATACCCAATGAGCTGCAGCACTTCGTAGTTCTTCGTAATACCTCTCTTCGCTGACACCCGGAAGAATGATGCAATGTGTCCTGAAAATATGTCACACAGAAATGAGCGAGTGATCCCCGAAAAACCCTGAATGCATCCCATGACGGAGTACAGGCGCTCCCTGATCGACATTAGTATGTCAGCTGTCTTGTTGTTACTGGTAATACACCACCACAGAAGGCATACAAGCCGAGTGAGCGAGCTATATAATTGATCTCAGTAAAGTGACCCGGAGAAGCCGGTTAGTAGAAAAGAATTAGACGTGTTTCTAACCCAAGGACGATTCGTGAACAATCGTTGTGCCCCGCGATTCGAAAGGAGGACCAGTCCGTGCCAGAGGAAAATAACACGGTGGAAAAAAGGAGCCAAAAATGGATCGAGTGAATACCACTCTTCAGTTCCCTCTTTCCCTAACAGATATCCTTCCCAGCTCCTCAATAAATCCCCCCAACGGTGAGCCCCTGAACCCACATTATCATGTTTATCCGCCGTTCTTCTTATTCAATCATTACCATCATCGTACCAGTCAAAGCTCCCTTTTTCTTGGGACTCTACAGGTTGTCACAAAACTGAACGTGCACAATTCACCATCAATTTAAGTGTGGAATTCTGGATCGAAAAGTCCTGAGCAAGTGTCACGAGGGGAGGATGGTGAGACAAACTTAAGAGTGCCGTGTTGTCCCTACGAAAGAGGTCTCGCTGTCTGCAGCGGCCGGGAAATAACAACTCCCCCCTCATTCACCGCTCAATTAAAAATTGATTAGTGTTTTTGTAGCTAATGTTGAGACATGAAACCAAGATGATTCGATAAACGACTGAATGATCTGTCCATTGACCCATATTTGATCCGCAAATGTCTATGACAAAAAAATAGAAATTGCGACACAAATCATCGAGTGCTGAGTGTTTCTTCCGTTAATCGCTCACTCCTTGCAAACGAATTACTCCTCTCCTACTGAATATTCGAGAATGAAAATGAAAGGATTCGAGGGAGGATTGCATCTTCTATCGATTGATATCCATTTCATCTCTTAAGCCCTGTAAAAAAAGAATAAACGACGCCACGTAATTCACTGAGTATCGAGTACGGCGATGAAAGCGACGCTGCTATCGAGACTCGGTCAACTTGGAGGCGCTGGGTTTCTTTCAATGTTCACGCCCTGAATATTAATTGAGCTCTTAGTTTCTTGTAAAATATTACAGGATGCAACTACGGCGGCGCGATCGAGGATTAATCGTAATACGCGACACCGTACCAGCCACGTTGACGTTGTATATAATGATGTGTATAGATTACACGACACGAGCGCTTCACGAATGGTTATTTTTTTTTTTCGTTACATTTCGGAAATATGACACGCGGACAAAGGGTAGAAACAAATATTTTTAATGGATGAACCACTTTTATTCATTATTTCTAATGATCAATAACTAAAGGTTTGCTCTGAGACAGATGGTACAGGCGAACATATATACAAAAGAAGTAACAACTAAAGAAAAGAATTCGAAGGACTGGCCTAGAGAATACCAATTTACGAGTATTTATTGTCTTCCGGATTCGTATTACATTAGGTTATTCGACCACCATACAGGTCACGTCCACGGTGACGCGCTGAAGGCCAGGTTCGGGGCACAAATCGCTGACGCTGCGCCCCAGTTATCGAGATAAGTCGAATATCCGTGGATTTATTCACATATATTCGCCGTGTGTTTTAATTTCGGTTTCAATATATTTTTAATTCCGAATAATACGTGCCACTTTCCTGTACACGTATTCTCCGGATTACGAAACAGAAATGTTATGGAATTTTAGGGCATAACACGAGGTTTTCACGAAATCCGTCCGTAGTTGCATCGTATATGTTGACAATGAGCTTTCTAACGAAATATATATTTTATTGATAAATGGTTAGAACTAAAAATATCTGCCTATAGCAATCACCAATATGTCATATGTAAACACATGATACCCGCTCGGATTTTTAGATCTTGTGACGGAAATTTTCAAGTCATTCTGTCACCTCCGACTCCACATAACCAAAGGCTATTCATTTAGACTGAGAAAGAGGAAAAAAGAGACTACCGAGCTACCTCGCGCCTAGCTAATTCGCGCCTCCTCCTTCAGATCACCAATGGTAGTACCCCGCCTAGTGCCCTTTATGTCACAAAGTTTGATGTATCCTAGAGTTTTTTAATCACTATATCGTGGCTCTATAGCACCTGGTCCGGCCCGCGTTCCTCATTCCTTTTCCTTGTGCCAAGGAATGCCACACGGAATACTGAACTGCACAAATTATTTTCATAAAAAATGGATAAAGACCCTGATTCCTCAGATAGGGAAAAAGAAAACAAGATCGACAGGAAATTAAAACGTTTAAAAGAAAAACTGAAGAAGCAAGAACGAGAAATTCGACATACGAAACACAATCGTAAGTATAACCTAACTTTCAGTGGCAGACCCAACGACAGACGCTCGAGCAACTCGCCGGGAACAAGTTTTCCCATACAAAAAACAATGTTTTTTAATTTGGCTGAGATGTGCTGAACAATGTTCAACCATTCGCTGAGCGGATAACGGAACAAGTTTTCCCATAGAAAACAATGTTTTCACACCGGAGAAAATTTAACCTACAACAATCAACGGATGATGGCACAAGTCTCGCAACGGAAAACAATGTTTTCAGCATCACATCCCTTGATTTGAGAACAAGTTTCTCCAGCCCAAAAGAAAAAAAAAACAAGGGCAAAAGCGGCAATTTTAACAAACAGGTATGTCTTTCCAGGCGATCGACGGGACAGCCCATACGGGTATCGGAAAACATCAAGGAGGCGATCGTCAAGTCGACGCCATCGCAAATCCCGCAGTCGCTCTTCATGGAGATCAAGATACGATCGAAAACATCATTCATATGACTCAAAAAGTCAATCCAGAAGCCAATCACTACGTAGATCAAGACGACACTCACCTCATGGTTCGAGTAGGTCTTCAAATGACAGACAGTCTGATCGATTTTCCACGCACTCCCTGGAACACACACCAGATGACGAGTCCCCTGGAAGAGCAACAAATAGGGGGGGGGGGATGTCGAGGATCCCTGCCATGGTGACATTGTCTCCAATCAAGATGACCATTTCTCAAATACTGGAGCTTTAAACAGCGTCTCTGGACACAAATCTCCCGATTCGAAGACCCCTGATCAGTCTCCTGGACCAGGATCTTCCAAGGTGAGCGCTTCAAAAAGTAGTGATACAGAACATTGTACCACAAAATGAGGCGGACCCAAAGCCCAATGAAACATCGGAGCCCTTGGACCCAGAGGTTCTGGCAGCCATGGGAACACAGGTGGATCCAGACAAACCAAAAGGACCACCAATTCACAACGACATCCTAGCACGTTGGAATGGCATCTTGACAGAGGGTCTACCCAAAGGGGAGATGAAGGATTTAATTACAAAATATCCTATACCTGAAAATTGCAAGCGCTTTGAACCTCCAAAACTGAATGTAGAGATAAAAGCTTCTCTCTTGGATCCCTTGGCAAAGAGAGACACAAAAATGTGTGAAAAACAGCAGAAGGTGGCAGTGTGCCTAGCAGCTCTAGGAAATATCACAACAACTATCTGGCAAACTCGCTACACTGTTAGCTCTAACAACTGGCCAACGAATGCAGACTCTTATAGCTATTGATATCAGAAACGGTTTGATATTAACAATAAGATCCTAAAACAAGTAAGTGTAGTTCATTGTATCCGATCTTCAACCTTCCAGGCCATTACAGAGTTCATTATTCAATTAATGTGTCGCACTTCTTTAAACATCTACCATTGGTGATCTGAAGGAGGAGGCGCGAAGTACAATTAAATAATTAAACGAACTTACCTAAGCGAAGTTCTATTATAATTGTACGTAGCACCTCCTCCGAAAGATCACTCCCACCCTTTAGAATAAATAAATAAATTCCCTACTATCTGTAGATAGTCCCAATAAATCACAGCGCGACACTACTTTAAAAAATGAGGAACGTGGGCCGGACCAGGTGCTATAGAGCCACGATATAGTGACTAAAAAACTCTAGGATACGTTAAACCTTGTGGCATAATGGGCACTAGGCGGGGTACTACCATTGGTGATCTTTCGGAGGAGGCGCTACGTACAATTATAATAGAACTTCACTTAGGTAAGTTCGTTCAATTATTTAATAAACCTCACGGAAAACGAAAATTAAATCTAACGGTTGCTACCTGATATGCGTGCTATGTTTTAGGAATTTAGACAGCAAGAAAGACCGCTTCACGGCAAATAAATCGATGAAAATTTAACATATAAAATTAGGATAATAACTCAGTTTAACAGTGTTGAGATAATAAAGAGTAGATTTGTGAGTTAAGGAAAATTTCGTTAAGGGGTTATTCTCATGTGAGCATTTCAAAAAATCGATTTTTTTTTTTTTAATATTTTGACAGTAAAACCTATTGAAAACATGCTGTGAAAAATTCAGACCGAAATTCATAGTATTTGATAAGTTACAGCTCATAGTAGCCGACGCGTCGTAAGCGATTGTCTACCAGGCTTTAAACTTTAAACGCGTTTTTCTCGAATCATCATTTTCTGAAACGGTCAAGGTCCTACAAGAAAAAGTATTCAACCGATTGCTTTAAAATTTACATATGTTGTTCTACTCATTTATAGTTATCGTCCCTACCACAATTGTTTATTTTCGACAATATCTTCATATTTTTTTTAAACGATTTGTAACGAAAAAGAACGAGATTTTCGTGATTTTTTTTTTGAAGTTCGATATTTTTTTTTGTTTTCAATGAAATTGATTATATTTGGTAGGGACGATAGCCACAGATCTACTGAATAATAATCCATTCGATTTTTTTATCTCAGACAACATGAACAGCCGTTATCATCTTGACCAGTGAACTACCTTTTTTGGTTGGGGACTACTTTGACTTAAAAAAAATATATGTTAAAAACGTAAAAAACGCCAAAAAAAAATTTTTTCGTATATTTCAAACTACAAATAAAAATATATTAAAAAATCAACATGATTGAAGGTTGTTGTCGCATAAAAAAAAAATTCCGAAAAAGTGGTAAAATATAGGCGTTCACATGAGAATAACCCCTTAAGCGAATACTTGGGGGTCTTTTCACGGAAATTTCGGCTAAAAAGCAGGATATCACCGCGGAATAATTTGAGCCAAGATAATGTTCTACCCAGTGTTACCTGCAACCTTTTTGGTTTGTCGATCATGTGAGTACAGAGGATGGGTTGAAATACTTGCGGTCCCTTGCGCGAAAGTGTTAAGGTTGTCAGTTGGAAGGCGGTGGGGACAATCACCCCGTTGTCGAAACAGATCGCCATTGGTTGAAAATATACGATTCAGTTAAGTTTTAGGTTACGTTTGTATAGTCCTAATTTCTCTCCGGAGAGTACCCTTGACAGAGAAGCTACTTGATTCAAGTCGTGAATAAAGCCAACATCCGCTTAAAAACCTCAGGTAAGTAGCCAGCTACCGAAAAATGCCGACTAAAGTCACAAACTACTGTTTAGAGGTGAAGATGATCAAAGAAACACCCAAAAGAACAGAAAATAAAATTTAAAAATTCAAAATATCTCGCAGCCAAGTCCCGCGAACGCTCGTGCGTTTTACTACCATCGCGTTAGCGGGGGGGCTCCGTTTGTACTTTTTCAACTGTACAAATGATGAACTGTAGAGAGAATTTTCAAACGTTGAGAGCACCGGTGTGCAGGGATTCAACTATCGAAACAAAAATGTGGCTGTACATGTGGACCCAGCGCCACATGTACAGCTTACCTTTTTGTCTCGACAGTTGGATCCCTGCACACCGATGCTCTCAACGTTTGAAAATTCTCTCTACAGTTCATCATTTGTACAGTTGAAAAAGTACAAATGGAGCCCCCCGCGTTAGCGCCTCATGGGCGTATACGCAAAGTTCCCTACCGCGACGCAACAGGTACGAGCATAGACACGAGGTTCCGCCATGGCACTTCCTATCAACGATGCCAGGCGGGGGGCTCCGTTCGTACTTGTTCAACTGTACAAATGATCAACTGTACAGAGAATTTTCAAACGGTGGGAGCACCACTGAGCAGGGGATTCAACTGTCGAGACAAAAAGGTAGGCTTTACATGTGGACCCAGCGCCACATGGACAGCTCAATCCCACGCGTGGGATTTTCATGCGTAGCTCCCTCGCACAACTACTGCTACTGGTTATGCGTGCAACTACAGGCTCAAAGGTGGCGGATTCAATAATTTCTAAATACTATTTTAAGTACAGAATCAATTGATTTTAACAAAAACAAATACAGTACTTCCGTATTTGATTTTTGTCTTTTTTCTTCCATATTGATGCGTATATACTACAGGTTTTTATACTAACAATATTCTTTCTGTCGCCTTTCGCCTGGTGTTGGATATTTTGATGTATTGTTGGATTAATAATTCGGAGAGTTAATCGGGAAATTCTATCTCATTTTTTTTGATGCGCTGCGAAATTTATATATTTTTTTTTTTTAAGAAAAAAGGGGTAAAAATAAGAATGGCGACCGTCCGAGGGTTGCGAGGGAAGGAAAACACAAGGGTCGGGAGGGAAAGGAGAAAAAATGACCATAGTGAAAACATGAGTTTTGAGAGTCCCGAAGGGTGGAATCATGAGGGTCATAAAGAGGAAAAAAACTCCTAACGGTTTAAAAAGGGCTGGCGAAGGTCATCAGGGGCGAAATGAATATAGAGCAGAAAAAAACCAATCGCGTGAATCACGAAAGGAAAAAAAATCACGAGGGTCACGTGGGTGGCAAAACCAATCATAAGGATCATAATGGTGAAAAAAAGGAATTCTTGCTGCTTACCAAATGGACGGCTCTTTGAATGAATGGCTCTTCTGACAAGAACTGAAAGCTCCTTAAAAAAACATAAAATCAATTTCAAGATGGAATTGCGCAAAGTTGGCATTTTGCCACAGTGTTCAATTATGACTGATGGGATTAATAACTCATAGACTCACACCATTGGAAGACTAATGGGAGTTGTAACCTATAGACACACCATTAAAAGAAATACCGCGGTATTTGAATGGCCAAGTGATTTTCTGAATCGCGCCAACTCAAACTGATCAGACGCATTTATCACATACCTGCAAAAAATGATTGTACGTCCAACTTTACTCATGAGACCAAAATTCGAAAAAGTCAACTTGATGTGACAAATTCTGGGATTTATAGCTCCACGATGCATTTTCATATTATGAGCGGGAGAGTAGAGTGGGAACGGGAGATAATTTCAGGTGATGAAATTGCCGTACTATTCTTCTCCCGCCGGAGAGCAGCAGAAACATATGGTAGGACAACCTCTTATGTTGCTCTGAGAGCAATGCACCCGGCAAGGCTTCCCTTCTTATTCATACAACTACAATCCTGATAAGCCGAAAGGGATATGTTTAATCGAAAAGTGGCTCAGGACTTTTCAATTCTGCATTCCGCCCTTAATGTCCATGGAACATTCGCGTGTGAGACATCGGTGTAATAAGAATATACTTACTGTTCATCGAAGATGCCTTGAATTCTCGAATCACTTCGATGAATGAAGCCTCGAGGAATATTATACAAAGTCTTCGGTACTGTGACATACGGACATCGTTTCGATTGTTCGATATTATTGGTAGTCCTTTGCGTATAATCGTCGAATATGGTCTTCTCGATTATATCTCTTTCACCAAGAAATAGTGAATTACCACGGAGAGATGTTGTAACCTTTTTGTTGCGGACCTCTTTTCTATATGGTGACTCCGCTAGATCGCCTATGAGATCGCTGTAACCCTGTGCATAGATCAATTTTCGCAATTAATTAGTAACTCATCCTAAGCGATCTTTGAAAGGAGCCATTCTTATGCATTTCTCCCCAGAGGATGTCAATAAAGTGATTGGCTGAAAAAATAGTATATGCATCTACATAGGAAATTCGAGAGAATGCTCCCGTGCCGCATTATCCAGGATCTATATACTCGTGGAATAATATCCACAAAACCGAGCTATATGCTAAATTGGTTATGAAGCTGCACCCACCTTCACGCAAACACTTAGCGCTATTGTGGACGATTTCTACGAGTAAGGTTGGCCATGGTTCCCCAAAAATTTTGCTGATCAGTGGTCTTTGTATATCCCATGAAATATTTTCGCAGCCCACAACATCGACCCACAAAGAATGCACAAATAAAGCATTTCTCCAATAACCTCTGCTATTTTGCGGAACGGCCTTTCCGCAAAAGTCAGCAGCAGAATCGGGTCAATGGCCACCGACAAGGAAGAGGTGAAAATGGCATTATCTTCCCCCACTTTAATTTCATCAAATTTTTACCACCAGAGACCACTCGAGATTCGCAAAAAATTCAGTTTCCAAAAATCCTGTCGCGAGATAAAACTGATTTCTGAGTGAAAACATGGATTTTCGGACTCGGTCCGATTCACGTGCGGGACCCACACGTCTCCCACTGCCCCATTTCGCAGCAATAGTTGCGCGAGGGAGGTGCCCATGAAACCCGCACGCGTGGGATTTTTGCCCCCGTCGCATCACTGCTATTAGTGTCTGCATAGGTATATATGAGCTGTTTCTTTCTTCCGCTAGGGAAACAACTTCCTGTTTTAGCAACAGTTACATTAAAAGAATACAAGTTTGGCGCTAGCGTTTAAAAAGGCGCTGCATTTAAAGTTTGAAGTTGATAAATTTCTACAAAATTACAGAAAATCTCGAAATTTTAGGGAATTAGGAAAATTATCAGTATGCTCATTTCAGCTAAGAATTAAAAATTATCGGAAAGCCGGAAAAGTAGGAAAACCCGAACAATCGAAAATATACGCAATTTAATAGAGAATTTCACTAGGGACGTGAATTGACGATCGGAAATTCGGATGGTCCGAAAAAATATATCTGCTACGATTATAGTTTTTAAAAAATCTACATTTTTATTTTTGATTATAGATTTGTCTTGAAAATGGATGCGGTTTTATATGAAGAATTTAATTTAACGATGTACAATGATCGCAATCTTAGCACAAAAAAATACAAAACTACTAGTGATGCAGTATTCACAAGAAATATAAATAGATTTAAATCAAAATTGTTCATTTCACACTTTAGCTGCCATAGACCTATTGTTTCAGTTTTAGAATTTGATGAAAATGCTGATAATGATGATGTAAGAGTTGTTGAAATTATGGATGAGAATTGATAAATTTTGTATTTACTACTTACTAATATTTACTCATTTAAATGAAACCACTTCCTTCGAATATAGTTTCTATATTATTATACTTCATGTCCATTCAAAAAGTGTCCACATTGCTTTTATAAACTTGATTTTTTATGTACAATTTCTCATGTCGCGAGCGCACCTAACAATGCTCACCCAAAAAAGTGCCCAACGCGCCATAAGTTCAAGTTTTCACTTCTGCCTGCACTCCCGGAGTGCAACGAGTTTTTTTTATTATTCTAATCGTCAGAGTGCAGAGGGAATGACCCATTCAAAGTTTAGGGAAAATTAGAAAAGGGATTTATTTATCTGTCTTTTGGGGAATTCGACCTCAATAGTTAGTTATCTATGTTTTCACATTTTGCGAGATTTAGAAAATTCAATGGCATTAGAAATTTATGTTTAATGAAATTTTGCGGATATTTGACGCGTCTCGCGGTTTTTTTCACTTTGGCTTAATTAGGCTGTTGGGTTTGGGAAAAATTATCGCGTTTTAACCCTTCTTTCATCTTCGCGGAAATGTGTAAGTGCAATTGACATACTGTCGCTCAAATAGTGGATTTACGGTGTAGGATGGGTTTGTTTTAGGTTTTGGGTGGAAGGTCACGTGAACAATTACGACCGTTGCTCTCGCGTGAATTGCCAAAGGTCGAATTACGTGTAAGGTATCTTTAATATTAGGGCGATAAAAATATTCTATAGAATCGAGAAAATATTATTGTGCTTCAAGTATTCATTTACGTTTCTCCTATCTCCGGAGATCCCGACAATACGGTGGCGAAGATAAAAATCGAGTCATGCGGAAATTCTAACCGTTCGCGCCAAAATCCTACGTTACCGGCCGTAGGCTAAAACAGCGTTATCATAGCGCATGGGGCGCTACGTTCCCGTCTCTCGCTGTGCGCTAAACCGTCACTTAGCAACAGTATGTGCGCAGGCTTCGACAGGACAAATACGTGTTGCTTCAGTGTGAATTAGATTAAGTGTTAGAATAGTGAATAATCGTAGTCTATCGAGAGAGTCGCAATCGAGAAGTCACCGAGTGAACAATTGATCATCAGGACACTCCGTTGAGGACCCATCGAGGACGAAGTCCAACTATTCTCGAAATACAGTTGATACTGTTTGAGGGTGTGTGTAACCCGTAACCGTGAGTTTTTCCATTGTCTAATAATGGTAATTAAAGATTAGAATAACTAGTCCTGAATTCTCATCTCAGGGTAATAGTTATTGTTCTGGTTAATTTATTGAGATTATGCTCTGTGCGGTAGAGCCTAAATACCGCCAAAATCATGCATTTATGCCTTTTGCGTTCTTACACCTCTTTTTTTTGGTTTGGGAATTATTAACCTTTCCCATGTCCTGCCAGGGTTCCGTCATACCCGTGACCTTGGAGATATTATGGATATTTTGTGAATTTGGGTTAAGAATTCACAGCTTAAAAATATGGTTTGCGCTAGTCGCCTACCTATTTGGTTTGTCGTTT
Organism: Diachasmimorpha longicaudata; assembly: GCF_034640455.1. Classification (NCBI taxonomy): domain Eukaryota; kingdom Metazoa; phylum Arthropoda; class Insecta; order Hymenoptera; family Braconidae; genus Diachasmimorpha; species Diachasmimorpha longicaudata. The sequence continues at coordinate 4,674,321 of NC_087225.1, read as the reverse complement.
ATCGCCTTCTCGATTTTTTCGAGTTTTTGTGCCTTTGGCCTTGTGGTTTATTTTAAATTCCAAAAATAAGGTTATTATGGATTATCAGGTGTATTCCAAATTAATTTGGAATTATCTGCAAATTTTGTCTTTTTACCGGTATTCCTATGGAATATTGTGTCTGCGTTTATCGCCTACGGATTTCTTCCCTTTTTGTGCCTTAGGCCATTGCGACTACACTTCGCTACCCAAAAGTGTCGAACGATTCATCGTTTTGTGCACGAATTTAAGTTTTGTCTACGTTACGCGCCTCCGCCGAGAGTCTCCCGCGTATTTTTTTCTTAGGGTCGCGCCTCCCTATATTGTATGTCCCGCGTCCGTCATTCTAGCTGCTATATGTTCGATTATGCTCTCGGAACCCGTATGATTTATACATTATGTTGCGCTAGATTTTCTGTTATTAATTGCGTTTATGACGCCTCGAAATTTGTTGTTCGGATTTATTTAATGTACCGATCAGGAATGAGTTGAAATCTTAATCTTAAAAATCTTTAAAATTAATAGTATTTAGCTCGACAGTAAGATCATTGACCTTTCTTTTGTTCTATTTGGTTTTTGATGAATTTAATGGATTAGAATAGGCGGATAAAAGCGTTCGGGTCTCTCTCTCTCTCTCTCTCTACGTACGATACGCCGCATTCCTTAAAATAAATACAATAATGAATAATTTGGAAAATCTATCTCTCTCTCATAAAAACTAGTGGGATTATATTTGTATTTCTTTATCAAAATGTGGAATATTCGAGAAATTATTATATCTAGGGTTATTATTATTAAGAGATGAAGTTAATATAGTTCCGTAAAGGAAGATTAAATATGTGTTGGGTTCGAGTTTATTTATTGAATTAATAGCCCAGTGATCAGTATGCCCCGAACCGCCCCTCTCTCCGCAACCTACATCCTGAGCAGTGTAAACATTTACCTACCACCTTTCCCTTGACCCTTTAGTTTAAGTTTTATTACGTTTACGTTTCAGTTTAATTTTTTTGGTTCGTTGTCGTGAGTTATCCGCTTCGAGTACGTTTTTCGGTTTGTCTTTCCCGTCGAGACAAAGAACAACTGGCGCCCTTCAGAGCATTCGCTCCATTTTCGGACTATCAAGGGAAAAGGGTGGGTTAACTGGTGCATTTTATGCGAGTAAAAATCTACCACGTTACAGTGTGTGTGTGTGTGTGTGTGTGAAAAAATATAAAATTTGGTGGAAAACCGAACCTCAGGTGATGAAAGTATTATCTGGTGAATATGGCTTACAATCCGAGCCGAAACTATTTCTAATATATATGCTTGATTAGCAATAACATATCCAATAAATATTCCATTTAATTTGTACGACATTTTCTATTGCAGCTTTGAAATTATTACGTTCACACATTGGGTACCTGTTCGGCATCATGCAATGAAGATAACAGAGGCAATTCACAGGGTTATATTTGTAAAAAATGGAGTGGTACTGAAGGTTTCCGGGAGTTTGTTTAGATGCGGTGTTTAGAAAATTGGATGGGTCAAGCACAAAAATCTCAATTCTTCTTATTTCTCAAGAACAAGAAAAGCGCGGATATTATTTACGAAATAAATTCTCTAAGGAAGTTTTTATGATAAAGAGAAAACTAGCGGCAATTCCGATCCTGAAGAGTGGAGAGAATCCTGCCTTGAAAGCTGTGACTTTGAATAAGAAGAGGGTTGATTTAAAGAATACTTGTGCATTTGATAGTTTCACCCAGTTGTTTATGAGCACATTATTCGATTGCGAATATTTTATTTCTGTCCTGCAAATTTTTATGAACAGCGATTAATTGGTTAAAATGTTGATTGACGTGAGAAACAATGGAATAAGCAAAAGGCCATATCATTTACAAGCTGCGATTCTGCAACCAATAGCGACAGTCGGAGTCGAACATGCTGACTGTGTCGTTATTGATGCCCGAATGAAGATTGGAGGACTGCCGGACTCTCTTGAAAACTATTTCGGGCTTTAAAGAAGTCTCCAGATGTGATACTTGCAATTTCCAGAGTGAAATACTGTTCCCAATTACAAGTTTGAATATTGAATCATTGACAGCAGAAGATTATAATGTATCTATTGGGAATAACATCATTATGTCACAGGATAGAATTTGCAGTCATTATCGACGGGAACCTGATGAATGTTCCGGTAGAATTTCCAGTGACCTCACAATATCAGGTACAAAATGATATGTAGATAAATATCATTTGGTGATACATCAAATCGCAAAAAACTATCTACACTTCTCATTTTTCAAAAGGATTTGTGATTTTTGAACTTCACCTCAAGGATTAGCTTCAGAAAATACGTTTAAATGAAATCCCCAAGTCTATCTAACTTTTAATGATGAAAGAAGAATATTCGTTGAAAAGGATTATAGGATTTGATGCACCGCATGGTAAAGATGACTATAATAGTGAAATGATTGGACATTACAAGGCTTTTTGTTTTCGTAATCATAAATGGACGTGATATGATAGAAAACTAACGAAACCCGAGACAGGTCTTACATTTCTCCTCACCTGATATTCTATCCCGGATGATCGAGGGAAAAATATATATAGGAAAGCCATAGAGCCGTCATTGAAATATTTCTCTGCACATTTGACAACGAATTTGACTAGAATTCAAGAAAAATGTGCGAGACGTTTGCACTCCTGGAGGTGCAATTTTGTTAAAAAGATTAAAATGCTGTGAATCGTTAGTATTATGACAGACTTATATAATTCGAAATAAAACTGAGATAAACGAGGTAATATTTTGAAGTGCTTTAAATAAAAAATAATTTCAATTCTAATGCCTTCTCTTCATTTATTTTCCGACATCTGGGATTTGCACACAGGAATTATTTCACTTATTTATATTGTTCAGTTATAGGAATTTTTCTCGAAGCGTTTGCACAAGGATCCAAATTTAAGTATGTGTAAATAGAAGATTCCAAAAGAAATTCAATTCAAGTACTGATTTTTCAAATTCTCCATTTTTTTCCAAAATTGATTGCTCAACAATAAGTGAAAAAAGTTCATCCGGTGGTGGAATAAGAAAAGTGTTCAGATGTCTTCTTGATGGAATTTGACGATAGAGGTCGCCACGGCATTATTCCCATTCTTTCCGAATTTTTTGATGGTATCGAAAAGCCCAAAAATTTCCAGTACAGAATATACGGATGCCTTAATTTACCGTTAATGGCCATTTTCGAGTTTTGCTAGGCAATATTTTTAAAGGACATACAAAGCACAAACATATCGGGTAATATAATACATACATAATCTTAATTCAGACGGTTCTTGCATCAAGTTATCAGAGTGCCAATTAGTTAATTTACACATAAAAGCCCAAAAGTTTCTATTACGGAAAATGATAAGCACATAATAGGCATATACTTGCCAACTACAAAAAATGAAGAAAAACTCAATACCCGCCATAATTTGGTATTTAGCTTACAGTCCATTTGTAGGAACCACTATAAATGCATTAATTTGCCGCTCATGGCCGTTTCCGATGTTCGTTGGGCAATGTTTTTAAAGCACATAACAAGCACAAAAAATAAGCACACGTAAGCAGTTAAAAGTCTTCACTAATTAGATGTTCTGCTGAGTTACACGTAACCGAGCAAAGTCTTAATTATTTGAAAAATGGTAAGAGCCCAAAAAAACTAAAAGTGGCCAAAAAAGCACATAATAAGCACGTTAATACTGAAATATATGGATTTGATTTTTTCATTTGTATCCTGTCTCCTTGCCGGAGCTATTTTGAGCAGATACATAGACTGGGATAGAATATATACGAGGTGTCTATATAGTCGATAGAACGAGAATAAGAGTGATTTATCGGCCGCGGGGTGCTAGGCGTATGCTCTATAAGATTCCGTGTCTTCACATCTGTGATGTTGCTTCTCGAGCGCTACCAAAGATACCCCATAATATAATGACTTGGCATGTGCGGCCGCTGTGATATGGTCAAACGGAGTTTGGTTTGTGAGGATTTTTTATTTTGCTCAGTCATTGCTCTTTTATCGAAATACTCCGGTCTTTCCGCGACTTATTGCATCCCTCCCGCTGATTATAGCCACAATCATGCAAATTTGACTGCATTGACTTTTCATCTCTTTGACGCAAGAACAACTTCCTTTAACCAGCGTCTCTTATTCCTCAGGGTAATATAGTGTGCCGATACTTACCGTATCGAGGATATTATCGATTGTCCGATCAATTTCAAAAAACCACGGCACCCTCTTCCTTATTATGTCTTCTACTGATTTATAAGGTAGAGTAAATCGGGATAAAGTTAAGAAAGCTGTCAAGTTGGCAGTGTAGAAGGACGTTAGAATCGTGATGAAAATCCACCATGTAGCGAAGACAAATCGTGTTGAGGCTGAAATTTCAATTAGAGTAATTAATTGATAGATGATTTCTAGATGGGCAAAGATTTATTAAGCGCAAGATGAGTAATAAAATAATATTCAATTATGCAAGATATTGATTTACTCTTCAAGTGATACTTCACAATACTAATAGATACAGTCAGTGACGGGGATAAATCTAATCATATCAGTCTAATGGACCCGAGCGGTTGGATTCGCGTTTCAGTATTATCCACTTCAATAGATTAACCACTTTTATTTATTATTTCCAATGATTATTAATAACTAAAGACTCGCTCTGAGACAGAAGGTATCAGCCGAACATATATACTGTGACGTAGTATTTTACCCGTTACGTGCCCTCGACCGTTTCGCGGGTTTTGAGACTTCCACCAGGCGGGAAGTCACCTTCAGTGGCGATAGTTCCGGGGACAGCGAAGAATAGGGTTCTCATAAGGGCAATTTATTTGTTACATTCTTTGTGGCGAACGTCAAATGTCCGCGCCACTACGTTCCTGCGGGGGGATACCAAGGACCGGGGGGGCTCCGTTTGTACTTTCTCAACTGTACAAATGATCAACTGTACAGAGAATTTTCAAACGGTGAGAGCACTACTGTGCAGAGATTCAGCTGTCGAGACAAAAAGCTAGGCTGTACATGTGGACCCAGCGCCACATGTATAGCTTACTTTTTGTTTGAAAATTCTCTGTACAGTTGATCATTTATACAGTTGAAGAAGTACAAACGGAGCCCCCCCGATGGCCTTGGACGGATGGTGGGAAGACACAGCACACTGGCGACACGCGGATGATGGGAGCTCAGAGGAGAGACAATAATTACCCGACGGGAGGATGCAGGATGCGTGGAGAAGGTTCTGGAAAGTAGTAGTAGTGGTACAAGGTTTGTGGCTCCGGCTGTTACGGGCTGGCGTCCACAGTCTTCCGGCCGTTATCCCTGCTAGGGACTTTTCTGTTTTATATGTTGGGTTTAGTTAAAATTGAAATATTTTTCTTAATTTTTTTAAGAAAATTGCATAAAATGAATGCAATTTTGTCGGTGGGAGATTGTAGTAGTGATGTGAGGTTTTGATTTTTGGTTTTTGCTTTTTTAAGGCCTTTAATTAGGGATTTCCTTTCTTGGGAGTATAAGGTACATTTACAGAACACATGCATAAGGTCTTCTGGAGAATTATTGGGGCAGGAGCATAACGGGAAGCGAATGATGTTTTTCCTGGCTAGGCTATGGTTGAGGTTTTGATGGTTGGATCTCATGCGACATAATGTAGCAATTTGGGGTCGTTTAAGGGTTGGATTTTTAAACCATGGTTGTTTCCAACCACGGTAGAAATGTTTGAAGTAGTGGGCTCCTTTTCTTTTAGCTTGATTTTTAAGAAGTTTCATGGTGGATGATTTTGCTCTTTTGTTTGTTATTTCATAAAAGTCTGTGTATGGTAGTTTGGCATTGAGGTTTGAGCTTGATTTCATCGCTTCTTGCGAGAGAGTCTGCAGACTCGTTTCCTAGAATTCCTACGTGGGCAGGGACCCAAATCAAGTGGACATATTTTCCTTGGGAGTTGAGTTTGTTCTATTGGGTAAGGATATTATATATAATCGGAGACGAGGAGTGTAGAGGAGAGAGTCGATAAGACGTTTTGAGAGTCAGAGAATAAGGGCTTTTGAAGTGTTGATATTTTCAATAGTTAGCAGAGCGTGATAGATGGCTAGTGCCTCTGTTGTGAATATCGATGCGTAAGAGGAAATTTTGAGATTTAGATTCATAGATTGGGACGGAATGTGGATCGATAAGCCGCAGTAATTTTCATCTGAGGTTTTTGATCCATCCGTATGCAGGGTGCCCCAGAATTGCACGTCCAGACTTTAAACTTAAGTTGGGGGTGAAATTCTGGATCGAAAAGTCCTGAGCGACTTTTTGATCAGACGCACCCTCTTCAACTTATTCAGGGTTGAAGTTGGACGAATCAGGGGCGTGGGATAACCGCTCGCACGACGGTGAGGAAAACATGCGAGTGTGGTGGTGTCCCCACCATACTGTACTACTCCCCTGCGGCGGCAAAAAGAGATGACTGGCGGCGGCGGGTAAGAGGAAGGGGAGCGAAATGAAAAAAATGAACACCCGCCCGCTACATAAAAATTATTTACTCCTCCCCTAATTAATGCCAAGGGATGAAACCAAGGGCATTCGATAGAGGAATAAATTCCCCATCGATTGAGGCCCATTACATCTCTTAATCCAATCGAAAAGGAGAAAAAAACAGCGTTGAAAATTACAGCGCTGGAAAAAAAACCCGGCGATTTAATTTTTTAAAGCCCCATTGGCCCTGTATGAGATTTTCATTTTTTCTTTCAGCGAAGGAAAAAAAAAATGATCAATCGCTGATGATTTTTTTTTTTTTAGGTGTTCATTTTTTTCATTTCCCTTCCCTTCATCTTACCCACCGCCGGCAGTCATCTCTTTCTGCCGTCGCAGGAGAGTAGTACCGTATGGTGGGGACACCACCACACTCGAACGTTTTCCTCACCGTCGTGCGACCGGGTATTCCACGCCCCTGATTCGTCCAACTTCAACCCTGAATAAGTTAAAGAGGGTGCGTCTGATCAAAAAGTCGCTCAGGACTTTTCCATCCAGAATTTCACCCCCAACTTAGGTTTAAATTGTGGACGTTCAATTCTGGGACACCCTGTATATTTGGGGGTGGTTATCAAGATTTAATTCTGTCAGAATTTTTCCAAGTGTAGAGTTAGGATTTTCTATTTTTTGGAGTGTTTTTCCCATGGATAGGTTTATGGGAGGTTTTAGTAAGGAGGTTTTGTAGGGATGGAGGTAGGAGGTGGCTAGGTGCCCAGTATGGATTTTGGGTTTGAATGTATTTATTCGGGAAAAGGATATATAGAGAGAGAAGTCCGTGCGGATGTTGCGGACGTTTTTTCCTTTGCGTATTAGGATTGAGTGGAGGGTTTCAATTTTGGTAGAGACTGGGTGGTTCGAGAAGGATGCAGTTTTGATGACGTAACGATCAGGGAGTTGGAGGAATCTGAATTTTAATGGAGCTTCGCGCGCTTCTGCTAAAACTACATTTGTTGGCGTGGATTGACGGAGTCCTAGTGCTAGTCTGATAGCTCTGTATTGGAGTCTATTTAGTCGTTCAAATTTGGAAAGATTTGATGGGAGGAATACGTGGGATCCATATTCGAGTGAGCCTCTAATTAGATCACAGTAGAATGTTAAGAGGATTCTCGAGTCAGCTCCGAATCACGTGTGTCTGAGGGATTTGATCATGGATAGTACTTGAGAGTTTCTTTTAATGAGATGTTTGATGTGAGGAGTAAATGATAGGCGGTAGTCGAGGACTACTCCCAAGAAATGGCTGTTTCGGTGGCTATGATATTGTGCCCATTAATGGTGATGTGGTGGTCAGAGGGATTAACGTGTTTGCAGCTAAAAATAATTAGTTGGGTTTTCTCTTCCGAGATTTCTAACTGACGAGCAAGTAAAAAATTACGAATTAGATTAGCGGAATTGGTTAGGGTATTTAGGAGTTGATTGAGATTTGGACCTCTACTCATGAGAACACAGTCATCTGCAAACATGATTATTTCGGTTTCTGGGGGAAGTAAATTCGGTAATTGAGAGCAGTAGATGTTGAAAAGAATTGGACTCAGCACGCAGCCTTGGGCTGTTCCTTGATTCATAGGCTTAGGGTTGGTAGGTTTGCCATTGACTACAGAGTGGAGTTCGCGGTGGGCAGTGTAGAAATGCAGGAAATCAGAGATACGTTTTGAGATGCCGATGGATGTTAAATCTGTGTATAGTATTGTTGGGTCGACGTTGTCAAATGCTCCCTTAATGTCAATAAAAAGACAGTTGGTATATTGGTTTTTTGCAAAACCAGTGAATGCTTCTGTAGTTAGAAGAGCTAGGTTGTCTGCGCAGGATTTGAGACGACGAAAGCCGAATTGAATTTGGAGAAGTAGATTTTCGGACTCTATCCACCAGTTGAGCCGAAGAGAGATTATTTTTTCGCATAGTTTGAGTAAGCAGGAAGCTAATGAGATGGGTCTAAATTTACCAGGGGTTTGCTTGGGGAGGAGAAAAACAAGGAATCGTCTCCAGGAGTCAGGAAATGTTCCAGAGTTTAAGAGCTCATTAATTATGTTAAGAAATGTGGATTTGTAAAATTGGGGAAGTTTGTTGATTAAATTATAATCTATTTTGTCCAACCCTGGGGCAGAGGACTTTTTACATGATGATAGCGCTATGTTGAATTCTTCGTTAGAGAACTCTTCGTCAAGTAAGTCATTTTTTTTGAAAGAACAGACGGGAGGAGCAGTTGAGGCATAGTTTGGGGGAAGGTTTGGACAGAAGTCTTCTATGAAGGAATTCATTTTATCGGTGGTGTCTTGGTCTTGTTGGGGGGCCGTGGGTGGGCATAAGCGCCTGTTTTTCCACGATTTTATTTTTTTCCAGAAAAGGGCTATGGGGGTGAGATTGTCAAAGGATTCGCAAAGTTTCATCCATCCTAGGATTTTTTGTTTCCGAAGTGTGAGTTTAGTCATTACATCTTGTCTTTTGAGGAGTATATAATTAGTATACGTGGGGCAACGTCGGAAGGTACTCGTGGATTTCCTCCTCAGTGCTACTGTTCTGGAGCACTCTTCGTTCCACCAAGGGGTCGCTGGACTCCTTCTTGAATTATTTCTATCCTGTGTATTGTTGTACGGGTGAGGTGGAGGTTTATTTGGTGGGGATGCTTCTTGGATTGCATCCATGATGATTTGTGTAATAATGTTGTATTTTTTCGGGCTCGGCATATCTTCGGGTATTGAGTTAATATTTTCTTCTTTTTGTTTTAGATAATCTTCGAAAATTTCTTTATTAATTTCAGCGTGGTTGATTTTGTAACTGAAGCGGTAAAATATCTCTGGTAGGAAGTTGAGTGAAGTAGATGTCGGATAATGATCACTGCCCATTCGGTCCGGAAGAATCTTCCAGGTCGAGTCAATAGCGATGTTGGAGGTTACTAGGGTGAGATCTATCGCAGATAAGTTTTCACCAGGGCGGACAATTTTTGTGGATGATCCATCGTTTAAAATGATGTAATTGGAGTCGGCAAGAGCTTCTGCGAGGTTCGAACCCGGTTGGCAGTCCTTCGTGCAACCCCAATGACGATGATGACAATTGAAGTCGCCTGCTATGAGAGTAGAGTGTGTGTGGGAAGTCCAGTCAAGGAGGGATTTCCATTCATTGATCGAGATTGGGTCTCGTGGTCTTTTGTAGACATTGATAATGGCCATTTCTCCTTCGGGGGAGGGTATTGATATACCTTGAAGATGTAAATTGTCTGTTATGTTATCTAGATTCATAATATTCTTGTAGATGATTTTTCCTCGAATGGCGATAAGGAGGCCGCCACCTCTTCCACCGAGACGGTCTTTTCTGATTACGTTGAATCTTGGAATCAGGAATTCTTTTTTTGGTTTAAGGAAAGTTTCACAGATAAGAAGAATATCGAATTTTGTAGCTAAGAGTTGGATGTCCCCTTGTTTGTTTTGTATACTCTGAGCGTTTCATTGCAGAATGCGGAGAGGAGGGAGTTCGAGAGCATTGGGCATATTTGAAGGTGTGAAATTTTATTGGAGGGCTGAACGTTACTTTCGGGTATTTGGGGGAAGAGCTACGAGAGAGAAGGGCGACAATGCTTCGTTGGGGACAGGGACTTAGTTGACTGAGTTTACGAGATTAGCAAGATGGTCATTAACGGATAGGGCTGACATGAGAGGAGCTAATTTTTCGGTGAAGATTGAGAGGAATTGCTTTAGTTCGGTTAAAACGTTGCGTAATTCTGTGGTGGTCTTTTCAATACTGCAGCTCGGGGTGGGGGGGGGGTGGGAGAAGATGCAGGGGAGTATGTTGGTCGGATATTTAGATGATGATTGAGGTTGGTGTAATTGCCACCTTGGGGTGAAATGAGGATATTTTGATGTTTCTCAAATGATTTAGATGGAAGAGTGGTAGGGTTTCTGATTCTTTGGGTGTTGACAGGAGGTTGGGGGGCGGGTGGAAAGGGGTAGAATGGAGGAAGGTTGGTGGAAGAGTTCGAGTGTGGCTGAGGTGGGCTGTTGGGGACTTAAGGATTTTGATTGCGTGTGATGGCCTTGCCTGCAGAAGAGTCCGGCCAGGAGCCGTTCAGTGAGCCTCTCAAGCTCTGGAAGGGATGTGGCTTGGATGTAGATGGATTGTTCGACGAGTAGTGATGAGTTGGAACGATAGGTAAAGAGTCTGGGTGAGGAGACGGGTTGTCGTCGTTGATCGAGGGGGAATTGGTTGTGTTGTATATAGGAGGCGGAGATGAGATAGAGGTTGGTGGGGGTCGTGATGGTAATCTTTTCTCGTTGAGGAGTTTTTTGGCTTCCAGGTATGAGATACCTTCAGAACACGCCAGGTGGTGGATTTTTTTTGGAGAGTCAAGGCAGGACAATTGTCAGAAGTGGAGTTATGGTGTTGTTTGCAGTTAATGCAAGTTGGGGGCATTTGGGCCTCCGGGCAGTCGGATTTGGGATCATGGGCTTGTTTAGCGCAGTGGGAGCAGGTAGTGTGAGAGCGACATTCCTTCTTGGTATGCCCGAATCTGAGACAGTTTCCGCATCTTTTCACTTGAGAAATAGAGAGGTGTACATCTAGGCGAGTGTGCCAGAGAGTGACGAACTTGGGAAGCTCCTGACCTTCGAAGACAAGGAGTATGGATTGGGTTGGCGAGTTTGGGGTGGCCATTTACCTTGTGGAAGCGATTTAGCCTGGAGGCTGCGGTAATTGTAGAGGAGGAATTTATGTCAGGAAGAATTTCATCAGGGGAGTATTCTAGAGGAACACCTTTGATGATTCCTTGACGTTTAATTTTATATTGTGGGATGTAGGCGACAAGCTTGTTATCGACGAGACGAGGGTGGTTGAGGGTGGAGTTTGCGACTTGGGGGCTGGAGAAGGGGATTAGGATCTTCTGTCCCACTTTTTTGGATTGAAAACCATCATTAGGGAATTTTAGGGTTTCTTGAATTTTTGCTACTATTCTGCAGACTGTTAGTTGGTTGGGAGGTTTCCAATCGTCTTGCGACGGATCGCTGTCAAAAATTACATCAAATTGCTTTTCTTGTGACGAGATGGGGTATTTGTTTTTCATTACATCTGGAGGGAGTGGTTTTGGGATGTAGGTTTTTTTGATTTGTTGAAGAGGGGATGCATTGTGGTCTTGAGCCGACTAGAGACTCGCCGATGGGGGGTGTCTCTGAGGAGATTGTTGCATTGCAGAACTTGTGGATCTGGTTGATGTATTCCCCACGTGTGTGTGGGTGCCGGCATTGTGTTTGGGGAACTTTAAGAATTCAGATGAGTCAGGGTAGTCGCGAGATCTTTTTTTGTTTCTTGGGTCTGATAAATCATGGGAGGGTGGATGAGAGTTTTGAGGAGGTAGAGGGTTGTGAATGTGGTTGCGATCTGGGAAATTTGCATCTTGGGAGTCTTGACTGAGGTATGAGTCTAGAAAAGTGGTGGCTATTATTGTCTCGTTGTCAATAAGCATATTCTCAATACATTTATGTGAGACAGTGCTTGAGGGTGGAACTTCAACAACTTCTGATTCTGAATCAGATTCTCCTTGGAGAGCCATTTCTTCAATTATTTGATAATCGTTATTATATCTCAGAGCTGAAATGGTAAATTAGGTTATGTGCGAATGGTGTCTTGGCGCCACACGAGATGTGGGGACGCTCGCCGTGCAGCGTTTTCCTGATGTTGATTTCTTTTCCAGGTCCGCTGGTGAATTAGAGGATGAGAGGAGAAACTTTGTGCTTAGGTATTAATTTGATAAGGGGCGAGACACGGGGCACTATTGAGGTGTACTGGGGTGTAGTAAAGTAAACTGGGTTTTTCCGCATAGAACTCTGTGGAACAACGTACGAAACGAGGTGTTACTCCGGCCGCGGTTCACACGGGACTCTTTTAAGGTTCTGGAAAGCCGACCGGAACCAGCTCACTCGGCATCACCAGGAGCTAAGGCGCATGCGTTAAGCATCAAGGGCGCATGCGTTACGAATTAGGGCAGCTGTCGCGCATGCCTAATTAAAGGGGATTGGTGGACAATGACTTCACCGCCCCCTGCCCTCCTATCATCGAACGCGTGATCCACCTGTTGGGTACGGCACGTGTGCCGTACGAACATTTCCCGTCTGGTGGGCCTTGAGATTGGACCTCCGAGACATCGGCTTAGCGTGGTTTTTTTCTTACAGGCATTTGGTTTTTAAATTTTTTAATTGTTATTAACATTTATCGTGGACAGAGATTCAGAAGGTAATTTAATTTGGATGTCCCAGACCTCTGAGTCCAGAAGGACTGTATGTTGAGTATTCCCTCACCGAATCTCTGGCCGCTTCAAGCAGTGAAAACTCTCGAGGTCTATCTCTCTCTCCGAGTTAAT